>NW_022639670.1:458133-459901 GCF_010583005.1 Odontomachus brunneus | reverse complement strand
TTCTGCAAACTGACAAACCATCTCCGCTGTCGATTCAAGATTTGGTAGTGGAATTTTGTAAGATGCGCGATTCCAAAATTATTAAACTTACATTATCTAATAAGTCTTTATATTTGAAACCTGCTACTATGAACACATTATTTACTTATGAAAATTGCATCGATCATATGTATGTATGGTTGTCTGAAAATACGCATCTCGTTAGTGTAAAATTTCGAAGTTTTGTAAATGTTCTTCGAGAGAAGGACATTACTGAAATATATCATGCAACAAAAGCGATATATGAAAGCAACGATTATGACTGTAAGTCGCTCGTTGATTGCGAGTTGCTAGCGTGTACCTTAAAAAATATTATGTATGAGGCTATGAAAAAGTAAAATAACACGAAAAATATATTACTTTATTGAAAAATATATTACTTTATTAAAAAAGTATATCTCTTTTTACTTCCATTCCTACCTTTGAAAAAAGAAATATCTGTGTAGGTATGCAATAATCTCATACATTAGCGTTAGACAAAATTCTTTTTTTCGGGGGGGGGGGGCTGTTGAAGATAAAAATTAAAAGGATGTCTCTACCCATCAAAGTATTTCTATGCATTAGATAAAATTCTTTTCGAGACCGAATGTTCTCCTCAAAAGATCTTTCTGGAATATTCGAGAATATTCTAGGCGCGCCGGTGGCCGGTGAGGGGGAAAGGCGAGTGGGTGGCGCGGCCCGCTCGCGAACCGCTGCCAACAGGGGGGGGGGGGGAGGCCGCGAACACGTCGAAAAGGGGAGGATTGATGAAACGGTTAATTATATCGATATTATGTTAAAAAAAATATGTGGAAAGATATGTCGGTAAAAACAGATCGTAGGGTCGATAAAAATTATCAATTATGTCGGTAATAATATGTCGGTAAAAAATAAATATGTTGGTAAATATGAATATGTTGGTAAAAATATATATACGTTGGTAAAAAATAAATATGTTGGTAAAAATACCGGTAATATGTCGGTAAAAGAAATGTCGGTAAGTCCCCTCTCCCGCGTGACGTCAGCCCCCGCGCCCGCAGTTCCCCTCGCCCCGCACCCCCCCCCTCAGAGGACCTGGGTTAGAACCCGCCTAGTATACCTACTGTTTAAGAATATAATATTTTAATGAAACAAACCAAAATTGAACAAGTATGAATATTAAATTTAATGAAACTTTTTTTCTCCGAAAAAAACGGTATAAGAAGTATAAGATATGTGTAATAAAACGAATTCTAGCCAAAAAAAGAATTAATGACTGCCACTAACAAGTACTATACTAAGTACTATTCTATTTGCCAGTAACTAAATACTGGCTGACAGAGGTCCGGCGGTTGGGTGCCATACGTTGGCCGAGCGTCGGTGTTTGACAGTTTTTCATTTGCCAGTAATGGCTGAATACTGGCTGACAGAAGTTCGGCCGACAGTTAGCTGCCAAGCGTCGGTCAAGCGTTGACCTTCGGCAGCCAGTCATTTGCCAACATAGAGCCAGTACTAGCTGACTGTTGAATTCTGGCCGATTTTTGCGTGCCATAGCTTCGGCCAAGCGTTGGCTTCGTTGTTACTACTGGCGACCCTACATGGGATGCATGTCCCTTCAATGATCCAAAATATATTATTAGGACCTTAACTTAGTTTCCGCCCGCAAATGTTAGATGGCAATGCAAACAGTTCTAGTAGTCATTACTAACGAAACAGGTAGTTTGTGATTAATTTCGACATTTCTCGATAACATTCAGTCAGCATACACAAT
>NW_022639670.1:448767-458123 GCF_010583005.1 Odontomachus brunneus | reverse complement strand
CACGCTTCCGAAATGTTGAAGAAGTGCGAGAATGGGTGGACGAATGGATTGCTTCGAAACAAACATCGTTTTATCGAGATGGTATCGCCCAGTTGCCAGAAAGATGGCAAAAAGTTGTAGAAAGTGATGGAAAATACTTTCATTGAAATAATTTAAATAAATTTTTTACAATAAATGCTTTTTCTCAGTATTTTTTGGGCGGAAACTAAGTTAAGGTCCTAATAATAGACCGCAATTATGACGTTCTACTGAACGCCAATGGGCATTTGGCCTTAAGAGGGGAGTTCACAAGGTCGGAAAAAGTCAATTTTTTTCTCATAAATTGATAGTACAACTGTTTAAGAATATGCTTCTAAAATTTTAGAACAAATTTCGAAGTCCTTCAGTAGATTCAGCGCTTAATTGGAGCGCGGTGCGCTGTTATACGGACGCGCGATGCGGAGCGCTCCGTCTTTCGGTTACTTTTTTTCATTAGCTTATTATATGTTTGTTAAACGAATATGAGTCAGCATTTATATATATCTGGTTTGAAAATTTGTTTGTATATATAAAAAACATACTTGGCGGTAAAGGAAAGATAACAGACGTTCTAATAAAAAAACTAACTACATATTACGGGCTTGCGATAAGGAGAAATTTAAATTCTTTAGCCAACATAAAAAAAGGGATATGGACAACGTTAGAACATTTATGCTCAACGAATAGAAATTTGCGGCACAATAAATGTCCAGCTGGAGCCGACAGTTGGTGCCAATATCGAAAGTATGAGACGATAGATAGGTCATAGGAAAACTATGACCATCCCCTTCTACTCCATTCAGATATCGAGAAGCATTTTATTTCTATTTATACAGATTTATTAAATGAAAATTTGTTAATGCGATGTCTGGATGGACATATCCAAAACGCTAACAAAAGTTTCAACTCGACCATCTGGAGACTGACGTCAAAGCACCTCAATTGCGGTGCAAAAATAATTGAAAGAGCTGCTTTTATTGTCGCCGGCATTTTCAACGAGGGATATTCTACCATTTTAAAATTTATGAATGAATTAGAAATTAATATTGGACCGAAATGCAAGCAATATGCAAATATGTGTGACATACAGTGAATCTCTAGGCAGGAGCGTCGACGAACAAGTAGCACGAGAGAAACCTGAGCAGCTCGTAGGATGGCTCAAATTGCTCAAAACAAATTTAATAAGAAAGCTGAAGGGCTACTGTACGGCCCTATTAATAGCAAATTAATTTCTAAACATTGTAAATATTATACAAGTATACCGAAAACTTTAAATGCGTTTTACTCGAAATCTGTTTCTTGCATTTTCTTCAATTTTATGCACACGATTAATAAAAAACTATTTGATCAATCGACTTTTTATAAAGCTCGTTAGTTAGATAATACTAAACCCTCCTCGATAAACCTAAAAAGGTAAAAAAAAATTAATATTAACTATTCCTTTTTTGCTTAAAAAAATAGACACTACGCGGTGAAAATCGTAACCTTATATTCAAAGTCGCACAATATTTTAATTTTTATATACATTTTTTAATTTTGTAGGTCGCATTATAAGTCGCGTTATATAAGACGTGTTATATAGGTCGTTTTATAAGTCGCACAACATTTTAATTTTTTTATACGTTTTTTAATTTTATAGGTTCATTTAGGATAAAATTATATAAAAATTGAAAATATTTTTTCCATTCTCGTTTCAGACAAAAATTACAGTCCCGACAATGTACACAAAATGGTAACTCTGATGGCAAAGCGCACAAATAATTGTTTATGTATTTATCATTAATAATACTTTTTTATGTACAAAAATTTGAATGTACTCTTCAATACCTAGCAAACACAGAACATAACTGTGATATAACACAGGAGTAACATGTAATATAACTGCTGTTATATATTATTAATATTGAGGTTACTTAATTTCCTTTATAACTTCGATATAACTATATTATAAAACTGTTATGTTATTATGTTATTTATTGGTTAAGTTACATCAACAATATAACAGCAACATAACTTTAATATAACATGTTATATAAGAAGTCTAATGTTTACATTAAATTTCAGTTGTGCAATATTTTTATACACAAATGTAAAATTATATTTCAGGTATTTCTCGTATATAAAATGTGATATTTTAATATATGCAAGGATCGCTATAACGATATTGTAAAACTGAAGTTCTTACAAAGAGTCTAATCATAACCTTACTCTGTCAAAGTATTGTGAGAGAGAAAGAAGGAATATTTTCTCTATTGCGAGTTGTAGGTTAAAATTTCATTACTGATACAACATTGTATCAATATTAATCATATTGTAATTGTCGTGTCAAACATTTACCAACAAATATGTCCTAACATTTTTTGAACGATATAAGAATATATTGTAAATATTATCTATCAAGAGAGAGATATCATTACGGCGCATCAGCATCACCAGTTCCCTGACGATCATTGAAGTTAAGCATTGAACAACGATCTGGGTGCCCGCCTGACTTAGGATCGAAACCACGCGAGTTTCACGAATAATTGAAATAATACGGAATATAAAATGTCAGTTTTTTTTTAATCATTTAGACAAAATAATCATACATTATCACTTATCTGAACCATACTAATGAATAAATCGTTGGAATTCAACAAAAAAATATATGTGTTAATTTGCTAACAAATAACGTATAACTTTTATATAACTTTTTAGTCACATGTTACTTTTATGTTATACTCACGTTATATAACTGTAATATATGTGAGTAGGAAATTACAACGAACATCTATATAACCTACTACATACATGTTATATTGCATGTTACATTCCGTTTCATTACGGCAATGTAACTGTTATATAGGGTGTATATCAGTTGGACACGGGGCAACTGGACACAGTCCAATCACAAGTCGCTGTTCCAAGGGACCCTACAAATGTCTCTAATCACACGGTGCTGTGATTGGCTGTGTCCAAATGCACCGTGTCCAAGTGCACCGCTCCCGTAGAGAAGAGGAAGAGGGGATAAAGAGAGATATCTAAGTGAGTGGGTAAGAACTGGAAAACGAGGAAGGTAGCAGTGCGGTGATAGCTAGAGGTATGCAGAGGCATAGATTAGAGTGTGGTGAGATAGATAGGGATAAGAAGGAAAGAAAAGCAAGATTAGAAAGAGAAGATAAGATAAGAGAAGTTGTAGAAAAGGGATATGGGGGAAAAGAATGAAGTGTCAATGCAGAAGGGGAGAAAGGGTTCGTTAAAGGAGGAAAAGAGAGGAAGTGTGGAGATGTTGGAGGAGATGTTTAAGAGAAGGAGGAAGAAGACCGGAAAGGGGGGAGGTGGAGGAAGACAGGAAAGAGGAGGAGTGCTATGTTTTTAAGAAGAGGAAAAGGACATTGTGGTTGCCACAGAAAGGGGAGGGAGAAGGTGAGGCGGAAGAGACGGGAAGAAGGAGGGAGCTGGATGAGTGGAGGAGGGAAATGAAGGAGGGCATGAGGGAAATGGTGAAAGTGATTAAAGAGATAAGGGAGGAGATAGATAGTTAAAAGAAAGAAATGAGGGAAGAGCTGGAGGGGACAAAGAGGTTGATGGGAGAGAAGCAGAAAGCGTGGAGAAGAGAGAATGAGGAGTTAAGAGGAAGAATAAAAAAACAGGAAGAGAGAATGGAGAGGAAGAAAGAGAAGATGGCGAGAGTTACGGACGAAGGGGGGAGAGACGCTGGGGAGCTAGGGAGAAAAATAAGAAAGGTGGAAGGGAGGGTAGAGATGAAAAAAAGAGAGAAAGGAGGAAAAATTTAATAGTAAAAGGGATGAAGGGAGAAAAGAGGAAAGTAGAGGGGAGGATAAAAGAAATAATGAGGGGGATGGGAATAGAGGGGGAGATAAGAGATGTGAAGAAAATAGGGAGAGAAGAGGGAGGTTTGGTATGGATTAGAATGGAGAAACTGGAAGTGAAAAAGGAGATAATGAGGAGGAAAAAGGAGTGGGAAAAGAGGGGGTGTGAGTAAGGGATGATTTAACGTGGAAAGAAAAGAAGATGAAGTGGAATTTGGAGGAGATTGTTAGAAAACAGAGGGAAAAGGGAAGGAGAGTATGGGTAAGTTACGGGATAATACAGATAGATGGGAATACATATAGATGGTGGAGCTGGAAAGAGGATGAGAAGAGATTGAGTTTGAGAGACGGGGAGTTCCAAGGAGTGAGGTGTTGGGGGAATCAGAATAGAGGAAGAGGAGAGAAAGGAGGGAGGGAGGAGGCGAGTGGGGGGTGGGAAGTGGGAAGGAGGAAGGACGGAAAGTAGCCTTTTGGAATGTGGCGGGATTGGGAAACAAGGATAAGAAATTCTGGGAGAGGGTGAAGAAATGGGAGGTTGTAGTGATGATGGAAACGTGGTTAGAGAAAAAAGGTTGGGAAATATTGAAGGGTAGATTACCGAAGGAATATAGATGGAAAGTATAGGTAGCGGGAAGAAGGAACAGGAAGAGAAGGGCGAGAGGGGGGATGTTGATGGGAGTGAGAAAGGACTTAGGGGAGATAGAATTAGAGGAAGAGAAGGAGGAAGTAGAAGAGAGGATAAAAGGGGAAATTATCAGGGAAATATGTAAATATGTGATAATAGAAGTATATGTAAATGGGGATATAGAGAGTAAGCTAGAAGTGTAAGTTAGAAGAATGGATAGAGAATGGGGGAGAAGGGAGGATGATAACTATAGGAGGAGACTTCAATGCAGGGACGGGAGATAGGGGAGGGTGGAGTGAGGATGGAGTGAGAGTGGAGGAAGGAAGGAGGAAGGAGGGCAGAGAAGATTGAAAGACAAAAACGTGAATAGGGAAGGCAGGAAGTTGCTGCAGACAATAGAGGAAAGAGGTAATTCGTGATAATGAATGGGAATGTGGCTGGGGATGAAGAGGATGAGTTTTAAAGTTGTTTACGGGAGGAAATGGGGAATCGGTAATTAATTATACACTGTGAGATGGGGAGATGTTAGAAGAGGTGATAATGATGGAGATGAGTAAAGAGATAGACTCAGATTATCACTCTGTAATCTTGGAGCTGAAAGGGGAGGTTAGGAGAGGGGAAAGGCGGAGGGTAGGAAGAACGGGAAAATATAGAGGTAAATGGAAGGAAGAGGACGAGGAAGGAAGGGAGAGATGTGAAAGGAAGTTAGGGAGGCTTCAGGTAGATGGAGAAGGGGGCAGGAGGAGTTGGTGGAAATGATGGACAGGATAAGGAGAACTTTGAAGGCATGTGAGGGAGAAGACGAGAGGGATAAAGGGTTGAGAGGGAAGAGAGGATATTGGGATGAGGAATGCAGGAAGAAGAAGGAGTAAGAAGGGAGTTGTGAAGATGGAGGGTGGAGGAGCGGAAAGACAAGATGAGATACAGGGAGAGGAAGAGAGTATAAGAGACTTGAAAGGAAGAAGGAAGAGGAAAGAGAGAGGATGGAAAGAGAAATGATGGATGCATAGACAGAGGAAAATGTTTGGCAGTTGGTGAAGAGAAAGAGAGCGAGGAAGGGTAGAGTAAATGAGGGAATTGAAATGGGAGAATGAAAGGAATATTTTATGAGGGAGATGGGAGAGTAGAGGATAAGGTGGTGAGAAGAAGAAGGAAGGAAGAGGGCAAGTAGAAAGAAATAGGATGGGAAGAGATAAAGGAGGTTATGAAGAAGTTGAAGGATGGAAAAGCTATGGGTTGGATGAGATACCGAACGAAGTATGGAAATATGGAGAGGGAGAGGTGGAGAAATGAGCATGGATAATGTATAGAAAGGTATGGAGAGGAGAGAGATGGCCGGGATAGTGGAAGGAAGATGGTGATATCGATGAGGAAGAAAGGGAACAACGAGAAGGTACCTGATTATATAGGGGTGACATTGATACTATCAATGTATAAGATATATACAGCAGTTTTAGCGGAAAGGCTAAGGGAAGAAGTGGAAGGGAGGAGAGAGTTACTTTCAGAGAGTCAGCCGGGATTTAGGAAGGGAATGGGAACGGTAGATTAGATACACACGTTAAATTATTAAATAAACAGTCAGTTGGGGAAGGAAAGAGGAAAAATGTTAGCATTTTTTATTGATTTAAAAGCGACTTTTGATTTGATGGAGAGGGAAAGATTGAGAGAGGCGATAAGGGAGACGGGAGTGAGTGAGGGCTTGGTGGGAAGTGTGGAGGAATTGTTGATAGAAACAAGAAGTAGGGTGAGGGAGGGAGAGAAGGTAAGGAGGAGATATTGGACGAGTAGAGGGTTGAGACAAGGGTGTCCGTCGACCCCTCTGTGCCGTCACCTTACCATGGTGAAGGGGTACCGGCTTGATCCGATGAGAGCTCGGCAGCAGTACCGTTGTCTTCGGACGACGGGAGGATCGCTGGCTAACGGTGGCTGTACGCGGGGGTGGCGGATTTTAAGAATATCTCCAACGTTTGGGATGCGCGTCGTAAAGGCAACTAAAAGGCCCTCATGAGAGGGTTAATGCGTTCATGAGTATTAGGGACCCCCGAATGGTCCCTTACACTAGTATGGTGCTGGTCTTCCGGGTGGGCAACTGCGCCTGAAAGTGGCAAGGGTCGGGCGCGCGCTTGGTCGTCCATAGGACGACCGATACGAGTGACTTTTGTCCCTACAGCGGGTGAGACCGGGTTCCTAAGGCCAGTGTGGCCACCGGTCTATCTCGGGTGAGCCGCTGCACCCGAGAATATCAGGAGTATCAGGAGTCAGCGCTGTCGGTTTTGCCCAATGGGCGGCCGGTCAAGGCGGCTCCTACAGCGGAGGAGGGGTTGCTCAGAGGACGGCGATTGCGACATTTGAAAGTCGTCCCCCCGAGAGGAGTCATTAGTTGACGCGCACGGCGGTGCGCGGCATGGGTGGGTCGCAACAACTTTTTGCTGTTGCCCGTTCGTGGGGCCTTCCGCGTGGCGGCGACCCCAACGATGGTAGGTCGGAGACCCGGGACCCCCTAAACCGGCCTGGCTCCCGTTTTTAGGAAGCTGGAGCGTGTATAAGATGCTGGAGGCTCGTGAACCGGTTGTATTATTGCTTCCGGTGCCAAAGCCATATGCTATCTCCCGACAAGTACGCCGGGCGCCCCCGGGAGCGGTGCACTTGGACACGGTGCATTTGGACACAGCCAATCACAGCACCGTATGATTAGAGACATTTGTAGGGTCCCTTGGAACAGCGACTTGTGATTGGACTGTATCCAATTGCCCCGTGTCCAACTGATATACACCCGGCGCCCCCTACTTCGGTGGGGTGGTCAAAGATATCCCGGAAAGCGGAGCCGTTAAGGTTAGAAGGAGAGTCTACTTGTGGAGTACAAAACCCATAACGTAGTTAGGGAGGATGAGGCCACAATGACACCCATAGTCTCACAGGCCGCAACGTCATCGTCGGTCCCAGTGGAGGCCGCAATACCACCAGCAGCTTCGGAGGACGAGAGGAGGAACCGGCCACCAGCCGCCCCTTGGAGACCAATCAGGTCTCGCAGGTGGGAGAGGGGATGCCGACGGCTTTATGAAACCACTGCCGAGGTCGAGGAGATCCTCCCTTGTAGACTGCCTTTACGCGAGTGAGGGAGTGTGTACACGCTCGAAATCGCGTACGCGCACCTCCAGCGCAAGGAAGGGCGGAGGAACATGTGGAAGGGCAGAAGTTCGAAACAGGCTCCGAGGAGAAGAGGCGCGACACAATACCGTCGCAATCCTTGACTCGGTCATAATCAACGGACCGCACATGCCCGTGGCTCTGCTGGGTTCCACCACGATGGACCTGACGGGGAAAACAGAGGACCGTAGGACGGGCGAGGAGGAGAAGGATGGGAGAATTACCGGTGACACCAGAAGCGAAGTCGGGGGAGACGGGAGGCTGTCGTCGGAGACGGCTGCCGTTGGCTTTCCTGATTGAATTGAAAGTGTCTCGAAGAAGGAGGTGCGCCGGTGAAAGCGAGAGGATCAACCGAAGAAAGGGGCCCTCGCTCTCAATAAGCGCCAGAAAGAGAAAAAGGATGCTGCGGTCATTGTGGAGGATGTGGTGCGGAACCCTTCCGCATAGCTGAACATCCTTAGGGCCTTTAGAGCCCTAAAAAAGGAGCAAGAGCTCATCCAAGAGCTGAGAGGGTACCGGACTCCCAAGATCTCGTCTAGGGCATTGAAGGCCCTGGGCGAGATCAAATAGGTTGCCGTGAAGTCCAACAATCTCAAGAGAACCTTTGTCAAGTTCCTCTAGAAGGCAGCCGAGACTCTTACGGCCTGCAACGTCGCCCTCGCCAATAGGATTCAATACGTACAGGGCCCGGCGGCTGATGAACAAATGAGCGAGATGGCGAGGAGAGAGGTCGAGGCCACGGCCACCGAAATAGGACGTCTCCGAAACGAGAACGCCCTGTTGAGAAGCCAGGTTCTCGACCTCGGAAGGAGGTGTCTGGATGGGCGAACACCTGCCCCATCGGGAATAGTGGCAACGAAGGAACACCCGAAGACAAGGAACTCCTCTGGGGAGAGGAAAAGAAAAAGAGTAATGGGGAGATGATAAGTCCTCTTCTTCCTATCCCATCAAGAAGAGGCGCGCAAGGAAGAGCGGCAGAAAGTCGCTCTCGACCTCCTCCTCTGATGAGAGGATGGAGGTGGATGTGGGGGGAGGCGGCAGTGGAAATAACGGCTGTCGCCGCTCCCCCTCTCCATCGAAAGTGGGGCGACAGTGTCGGGAGGAGGTGGCGTGGGACGTAGCGGGGGGAACGGTCCCCCCTGACAATACCCCCGTCAACCACCCCTCCCGGAAAGAGAGACCCGCCTGCCGAACATGGCCGAAGGATGGAGGGGAGAAGGTGCCGACCGTCAGAGAGTGGGCAGGACCAACCGGGGCCACGAGCAGGGGGCCGACTGTCCCCGGAGCTAGATCTCCAATTGGTCAAGGAGAGATTTCGGGGAGCTAGAGACCTTGGTGGGGACTTTTGTCCTCCGAATTCTGAAAGCCATGGGAATGGTCTCCCCCAGGCGGCCAGGAAAACAATCTCCACAGGATTGCAGGGATCCCGGACGCGAGGGCGGGAGGGTGCTGCTAAAAGCGGCACCCACCTTCCGATCCAGATCTTCCTCTCCTTCCGCCCCCGATAGTGCGAATCAGCTCACTGGGGAAGGCAGGAGGAAGAGGAAGAAGAAAAGAAGAGCGTGCGGGATGACACTCGAGAGGGGGTCACTTGTGGCGCTTGCGGCGGAAAGGGGTCCCTCCTCCTGAACCGGATTGGTAAATGGTTGAGAGGGGCTCCGATCCCTTTCCTACCACCCGATCCCAATCGTGGTCCCGTGTAGTGGAGAGGAGGGAGAAGAAAAAAGGAGGAATGGCCACGCAGGTCTCCTAAG
>NW_022639670.1:448339-448757 GCF_010583005.1 Odontomachus brunneus | reverse complement strand
GGGGGGGGGGGGGGGGGGCGGGGGGGGGGGGGGGGGGGGGGGGGGGGGGGGGGGGGGGGGGGGGGGGGGGGGGGGGGGAGACGAAGATCCTCCAGGTCACGGGCGGGAAGTCGGTATAGGCCTTGCCCAAGGTCCCTCGCATCGCCGCTTTGACGGTGAGCTGTCTCACGGGCAGCTACGCAGAGGTAATGCGGCGGGCGTGGGACAATATTGACCGGGGGCTGATCGGGATCGGGGAGATCTGCACCAGAAGAGCAGGGGAGGCAAGAAGTTGGGGAAGGCGATGGGGGAGATATGGGCGTAGGAAGGGAAAGAGGAGGAATGGATGAAAAGGCCGAGGTGTGGAAAAGGAAAGAAGGGGGATGGGCTAAGTGAATGAGTGAATGGGAGAGAGATAGAAGGGGAGAGAGAGGGAGAG
>NW_022639670.1:445243-447865 GCF_010583005.1 Odontomachus brunneus | reverse complement strand
GGGGGGAGAGAGAGGGGGGGAGAGAGAGAGAGAGAGAGAGAGAGAGAGAGAGAGAGAGAGAGACGGAGGTCCATGCGTTAGGTTAAGTTAGGTTAAGGTAGGTTAAGTTAAATATATAAGCTAGAGCGGTTCTCCGGGTGACCCTGGGCGACAGCAGAGGTAGGGCACTCGAGGAGGTTTTAGTCGGTGTGAGTCCGACATAACCCCGGCCTTATCCCAGTAAGATCGGGGTATGCATAACGCATTTCCTCCCCGTCAAAAAAAAAAAAATAATATATATATATATAAGCTAGACATAAGTTAGTTGTAAGAATTAGATGTAAATTTAGTTGTAAGAAGTAGGGTGCGGAATGGGTGCGGAATGGGTGCGGAATGGGTGCTTATGTGTGTGGGTAGCGTGGGGAAGAATTTTAAAATGAATTTTGTAACCCCATACTGGGAAACAATAAAGGATATACATTAATAATATTAGTGATTTTAATAGTGTGATATTTTACAATGCTGAGAAAAAAAATTTGGAGATCTTGGAGAAAAACAAATTAATAATTAATTAAAATACAACGCAAATGTATGAAATAAGAATAATAAACGTCAAAAAACTTTTTGGATCAACCTTGTAAAAATTTTTAGTCAGCTGATCAGAAGTTCATACAGAATTTTATAGAACATCTAAAGAATTGAAAAAATAAATTTCCGAAGAATTATCCGAGTTTAATTTATTCTAAAGTATTCCTCAGAAATTTATTATCAAACGATAATAGTCGCGAAGCCAAGTGCAAGCGCAAGCAATGGGCTCGCGGCCGACCGTGTATACTTACGCGACTTTAGTTGAACACAAGCACGATTCCTCATTCGACTATAACGGTTGAACGGATGAGATTCTGGATGGACTTAATTATATAGTTAACTTATAGTTAACTTCTTAGTTAGCTTTTTCTTGCATTTTCTTGAAGTACTAAAAAGTACTAAAAAGTTTATAAAAAATCCTGATAAATTCCCGGAGCTCTATGAGAAAAAAATAAACAATTTTTATCTCTTGCCATTTTCTGGTAAAGTTGGCAAAATTTGAATAAAAAATTATTAAAACCAATAATTTTGTAGATATTTCTAAATATCTTAGAAAATGAAGGTCGTACGAAAAATTCGTCCAAACAAAAGTTGTTAGTTTTTTTACGAAGAATAAAATTAATATTTCTATTTAGAATGTAAAGTTGACTTTCGAATAACCTTCAAAATGAGCTCAGAGGTCAAAGTCAAAGTCACCTCTACACTGAAAAAATTAATTTTTTAATTGCTACCAAAATGTTTGGTACACATGTTTTAGTTGACGACATAAAATGTTTTACTTATGCTAACCAAATGTGTTATAGAAAGAATAAAATTCAAAAATTTGTTTAGTTGCGCAACCAAATTATTTGCTTAGTTTCTTCAACAGAAAATTTGTAATTAAACAAAAATATTCTATTCTATTATATATACCTCACTATTGCCATTCGCTACTATTGTTCAATTACCATGTGTGTGTGTGTATGTGTATATAATTTCTATATATATATATTTATGTGTGTGTGTGTAAAAGTATAATACATATAATATAATATAATATTTTTTTTAATTATAAATTATATATATATATATATATATATATATAAATTACACACACACACGCACACACACACACACACACATACACATATACATACACACAGTAATATTGAACAATAATAGCGAATGGCAATAGTGAGGTTTATATACGCCTGCTTCGGCTGCGTTCCACTTGTGATCGCAATGCTCATGAGCATTACCTATCTTTGTTTTCGATAAAAAAACAGAAGAAATTCCACAAGCGTTGCGATCGCCAATGGGATGTATATCATTAAGTAAGTTTATGGTCATTGTCGAAAGAGATCTAGTCAATATCAATTGAGAGTGTTCAAGAAAGATGTTATTCTAATCATAAAAATTACGTGTGTTGAATTTTTCCTGACTTTAAAAGTGAATACAGTCAAACCTTGCGCTAGAGGACCCCGCGCGCGTTTGAGAAATCAATCCCCTCCACGCGCATGAAGTCCATTGGCGCTTAAAGTTAGCAACTAAGGTTAGGAACATTACGACTGACGCAACCCTTATAGAAATATCATACTAAGAATCATTGATAATTATTTATTTTCAATATCAAAAATACTGGATAATAAGTAATTATCAATGATTCTTAGTATGACATTTCTATAAGGGAATAGCCCCATACAGTCTCTTAACGCGAGATTCTGCAGTAATAAGTGATATGTGTGAAGTGTGTGATACAGATATAAGTATGAAGTGATAATGGCTGACGAAGAATTCATTCGTACAATGCTAAATGAGTGGAAATTGTCCAAATGGTATCATCGATTTATTGGTAAGTACAATATAGCATATATTGATATCTCGCTTTTCACACAGCATGCATATTCATGCTTTAGGTTCATGCTTGGGTTTAGTTTCCCTTATAGAAATGTCATACTAAGAATCATTGATAATTACTTATTATCCAGTATTTTTAATACTGAAAATAAGTAATTATCAATGATTCTTAGTATGATATTTCTATAAGGGTTAGACAACCATATTTACGTCCCAATA
>NW_022639670.1:444123-445233 GCF_010583005.1 Odontomachus brunneus | reverse complement strand
ATATTGATATCTTGCTTTTCACACAGCATGCATATTCATGCTTTGTGGGTTTAGTTTAGACAACCTTATTTACGTCCCAATGAAAGTTTTATTCGATATAATATAGTATATATTACGTGTACTATATATTTCGAGTAAAATTTTTCTCGAAAAGGAAGTTTTCGGTCATAACCTTAATATGGTAACATTTCGTCATTAAACTATAATATACTATATTATATATGCTTTATACGCTTTTTAGAGAAAGAGTCTGTTGCTAAGCAAGACTGTGAAAGTGAAATAATTGAATAACGATTAGACTGTTTTTTTTTTTCGAACAATAATACACTGACTGGTATTTGTTTCGGTTAGACGTTTCTTATTGTTATACACATAATCTTAGATCGGTGGCAGAGAAAAAAAATGCACATTCTAATATGGTGAATATTTTTCATTGATTAAGATAATATGACCGATTGTAATTTACAATTAAAATTAGGTTTAAATTAAATTGTCAAACAATATTAATTTTTTTATTTTATGTTCATATCTTACCCTTATAGAAATATCATACTAAGAATCATTCATAATTACTTATTTTCAGTATTAAAAATACTGGATAATAAGTAATTATCAATGATTCTTAATATGATATTTCTATAAGGGTATTGAATTTAGAAGAAGACATTGATAAGGAAGCTTTTCTAAATATAACTGAGACTGAAGTGTCACGTATAATAACAACAATTGGAGGAATTCGTTGTTTTCTAAAAAAAAGAAAATTATTGATAGACAATATAAAATTGGTGAAACACAATTTTAACTTTTTTTTAAATTTTAATAAATAGTTAGAAGTAAAGTGTATACAAAAATTATTACTATTTTTACAGAAGAAATCGCGTGCAATCTCAGATGATAATAAACTGGAACAATTAAAATCATGCCAGCAGTTATCAAGATCCCTTACAGGATTGCCTCCTATCTATAAAGAAAAAGAAGAAATTTCTAAAGAAAATTTTGAGAAAGTAGAATTATCCTGCAGTGATTCACAACCTTCGGTATTTATAAAATGTTTGTTAAAATATTATAATAATATAAATAAATATAATAATATAATAATTATCATATAAC
>NW_022639670.1:444010-444113 GCF_010583005.1 Odontomachus brunneus | reverse complement strand
TATATATATATATATATATATATATATATATATATATATATTTTTTTTTGGGTGTGTGGCTGTTGCCTCTTTTAGAATGGCGTGATCGGTCGCTCGCGGGGAA
>NW_022639670.1:443598-444000 GCF_010583005.1 Odontomachus brunneus | reverse complement strand
ATAAATAAATTTAAAATAATAAAATATATAAATAAATAGTTAATACAAATATTATAACTCTAAATTAAATTATATGATATAAATTGAATTGCACAATATATATAGATTGCAGTCAACTTGATGTTACAAATGCTTCAAAGCGTTTTTTTCTCTTTACTTTTAATAAAGAGAGAAAGAGAGGAAGAACGCTCCGAAGCATTTGTAGCAAGTCGATCGCAGTCATAAAATAATCAAAAGAAATATAATCAGAAATGTTTTTTTTTATTTACAGACATCATATGCACAAGAAAATGTTCTTGAAGATTCATTAAACTGTTCATCAAGTACCGAAGATGTATCAAGTTTCGAAGATGATAATTTTAATTTAAAAGAATGTAGCATTAAAAAGAAAGTATCAAAAAG
>NW_022639670.1:443216-443588 GCF_010583005.1 Odontomachus brunneus | reverse complement strand
GAATTGTTCCCTCCGTTTTATGGCTCGTCGAGCCGCCGCGTTCAGTCCCTGGCCATGGGGGCGACGCGTCCTTCTCCGCCGGGGACCACAAGAAACCGGCGTTCGATTCTCTTTATCTTCGTGCCCGTTCGTGCGACGGGGTGAGACGGGTCGGTAGACCCGGATGTCGCCGCGAGCTAGAGGAGCCGCTGTAGGGCGAGTTAACTTCAGCTGCGGGAGCCAGATTTGGTGGAGCTTCCACGGCGTGGGGATGACGACGTTGGTCGTCGCAGACGCTGGCGCTGAGGGAGGCTCCCACAAGAGCGGGGACGGCTTCCCAGCCCGGGTTGGTGAGGGTGTCCGCGGCCGTGGTGACCGGCCTGACGGTCCCCT
>NW_022639670.1:443020-443206 GCF_010583005.1 Odontomachus brunneus | reverse complement strand
TTTATAGATGGACAAATTATTATTAAACATTATGAGAAGCATGACATACTTGATGAAGCCAAACGTAGAAAATTAACCGAACTTCTTATTAATCAATTTATATTTAAAAAATCTCATGATGAGATAGAAATGTAATGTTGCTAAATATTAATAAAAAATATTTTTATTCTGCTTTTATATCAATAT
>NW_022639670.1:442901-443010 GCF_010583005.1 Odontomachus brunneus | reverse complement strand
AGCTGTCTCCGAAGAGCTGGTCCAGGCGTTGCCGTAGGCCCTTGCTCTTAGGCGTGCGGGCTGGTGCCCGCGCCGAGGAGCTGGCCGACTGCCCCTGCTTCGACGTAGT
>NW_022639670.1:442696-442891 GCF_010583005.1 Odontomachus brunneus | reverse complement strand
AATAAGTAATTATCAATGATTCTTAGTATGATATTTCTGTAAGGGTAGTACTCAAGTATTTCAATATTTAATGTTACAAATCCTACCTTATGATTGATTTCAATACTTAAATATGTAATACTTCGCCCCATGATAAAATACTTACGCAGAACATTGTCAATATTTAAATACTAATTTATAATACTTTGCTAAGTC
>NW_022639670.1:442423-442686 GCF_010583005.1 Odontomachus brunneus | reverse complement strand
TAAACTTATTACAAAAAACGGGTGTGACTGTTACAAAATCATTACACTGTTATTCATTGCGAAATTTATTTTAATTGTATATTGTTTTTTTATTTTTTTATGCAAATTTGTTGCTCTAGGTGCAATATTCATGTAACATTGGTGGTTTCAACGTGAAAGAAGTAATCACGTTATGTTTGAAAGAAAGCATCATCGATTCGATGACTCTTTCTTATACGTGGTGGGGCCACAAAGGACACAAGCCATTATACGATACACAACTT
>NW_022639670.1:442049-442413 GCF_010583005.1 Odontomachus brunneus | reverse complement strand
TAAAATATAGAAATATCTAAATATCTAAATATTTTCCATAATATTTATTGTAAACAAAAAATTAATATTTTGTAAATATTTCTATAAACATTGCTCATGAAAAAAATAAATATAATTATTTTAAATTAATAAAAAATAAGAAAATCGAAATTTAAATTGGTAATGTACATTAGAAAAAAATTCTTTAAATGAAAGAAATATATTTTGTTACATATAATTTCTTAACTTAAAAAAATATTTGTTAAGTTTTAGAAAATATATAATAAATATAAAGAAATATTTTTTTAAATTTGTAAAATAAGCTGTAAAATGAATTTATAAATAAAAAAAGGGATTTCTTTGATTTAAAATATCTATATATATA
>NW_022639670.1:441503-441615 GCF_010583005.1 Odontomachus brunneus | reverse complement strand
ACCTCCAATGATCTTGATCTTGAGAATTAGATCAGAAGGGCTATCTTTTGACATAAGGGGTACCAACCCCCCTCCCACGCCTCTCATGTTTGGGGTGTTTGATTATCGTGAG
>NW_022639670.1:439812-440308 GCF_010583005.1 Odontomachus brunneus | reverse complement strand
GTTGCCGTCAATAAAGAAAGGCCCAAGTATACTTTCACCTAATAGTCCAGCCCATACATTGAGTTTTTGAGGATGTTGCGAATGCGCTTCAACCATCCAATGAGGATTTTCATTATCCCAGTATCTAAAGTTATGTCGATTTACCTCACCAATCAGCGTAAAAGTCGCCTCATCCGAAAAAACAATATTGCTCGAAAATTGAGGATCTCTGGTGATTCTGTCTGTCATCAAATCGCAAAATTCTAAGCGACGATCGAAATCGTCGTCAGATAATTCCTGAACAAGGTGAACCTTATACGGATGGAATTTATTTTTTTTCAACACTTTATGCACTGACGCTAAACCGATATCGTTTTCTTGTGCTATATCGCGAATAGAATTGTGAGGATTTTCGACAAAGGACGACAAAACGTCTAACGCTTTATCGGGATTTGTTGCTGTAGCAGGACTACCTGATTTTGCACGATTCTTAACATTACCTGTTTCCTCAAAGCAT
>NW_022639670.1:438678-438894 GCF_010583005.1 Odontomachus brunneus | reverse complement strand
TATATATATATATATATATATATATATATATATATATATATATATATATATATGGGGCGTTCTCTGTCAAATCGACCACCCCCTGCCCATTTCAATTTTTTAGATAAAATTCTTTAAAAGGACTTAAAATTTTCATTGAAATGTCTAGTTTACGATGACGTATGGCCTTTTTGAAAATTCAAAATGGCGAACCCAAAATGGCGACTAGAATGGAAA
>NW_022639670.1:438257-438518 GCF_010583005.1 Odontomachus brunneus | reverse complement strand
TTTTCGAGTACTAATAACTATCGTTAGAACTCATAAGGGGCTATCCAGAACTGCCAACAAAACTGACGAAACTGCAAAAAATTTTTCATCCCTCGGGTGTTAATCATTTTTCGATCTGTCATATGAAAATTGTTCTCACTAGGATTGCCGCTAGGCGGCGTCGGTGATGATGCCAGCACTCGAATTGAAAAACCCACGTAACAGGGTATATAAGGCGGTGCTCGTGGGACATTATCTTGAATTATTTTAACATCTGATTTC
>NW_022639670.1:438068-438178 GCF_010583005.1 Odontomachus brunneus | reverse complement strand
TCTGATTTCCTACATTTCATTGTAGGAAATCAACATTTTTAAAATATTTCAACACAAAGTTAAAGTGAATCTTGAAATAATCATAAACTTAAACATGTGTCAGTTTTTAT
>NW_022639670.1:437959-438058 GCF_010583005.1 Odontomachus brunneus | reverse complement strand
ACTCTTTATAAAGTGACATTTAATTGTTTTGAAAAATTTATTCACGATATTTGTTTTTTCGGTGTCTGTTTGCATTCTAGTCGCCATTTTGGGTTCGTA
>NW_022639670.1:437296-437949 GCF_010583005.1 Odontomachus brunneus | reverse complement strand
TACACAAATAAAATACTATTTTTCCACATAGTCTTGCTACTGTAGTAGCAACTTTACAATGCACTTCTCCCATCTTCTTACAACCTCGTACAGAGAAAAAAAAGGTGTAAGTTCCTTGCAAAGTCAGAAATGCACTGCCTCCTTCACCTCGTCGTCGCTGTAAAATCTTCGTCCTCGTAATGTTTCCTTAAGCTTCCCAAACATTAATATGTGTAATAGCTACTACTGCAACTGTTGCTACTACAGTAGCAAGAATTAGCACCATTCTAAAACTGATATTTGAGACCCTATCCTTCTCAACCTTGCTTCATCGGACTATCATGTGTTTGAGAAACTCAAGCAAACATTATGAGGACGAAGATGTTATACCGACGGCAAAATTAAATAAGCAGTGTATTTCTGGCTTCGCAAGCAATGTTCAACTTTTTCCTGTATAAGTACAGAAGCTTGTCGACAAGTGGAAAAAGTGCTTTGAAAAGGACGATAACTGTGTGGAAAAGAAATATTATATTTGTATGTGTCATATGCATCTCAATCAATGTAATCAATAAAATGTCATATCAATAAAATGTAATTTGCAATTACTTATTGCATTGCTCTCATTTTATTGTTATTATACATTGTAATGTTCATGTTATACATATACTCAGCAA
>NW_022639670.1:437176-437286 GCF_010583005.1 Odontomachus brunneus | reverse complement strand
TATGTATGAACTTACTCATTGTGCATCCTCTCCATTATGCTTTGTAGGTCTGCATTGACATTGGTACCTCCAATTTCTGCTGCATAATGGATCAGGTGTAGCTCATTCTA
>NW_022639670.1:434352-437166 GCF_010583005.1 Odontomachus brunneus | reverse complement strand
AGGACGAAGATGTTATATCGACGGCAAAATTAAATAAGCAGTGTATTTCTGGCTTCGCAAGCAATGTTCAACTTTTTCCTGTATAAGTACAGAAGCTTGTCGACAAGTGGAAAAAGTGCTTTGAAAAGGACGATAACTGTGTGGAAAAGAAATATTATATTTGTATGTGTCATATGCATCTCAATCAATGTAATCAATAAAATGTCATATCAATAAAATGTAATTTGCAATTACTTATTGCATTGCTCTCATTTTATTGTTATTATACATTGTAATGTTCATGTTATACATATACTCAGCAAACACAATGTTACATGTAACGTACATGTTAGTTGTAATTTCCTACTGAACAATGTAACTGTTATATAACACATATGTTATATAACAGTTATATTGTTGAGTAGGACATTATAAGTAACATGTATGTTACATGTAACATTGTGTTTGCTGGGTATAAATATAAATCAATAAAGAAATATAAATATATATATATATATATATATATATATATATATATATATATATATATATATGTATGTATGAACTTACTCATTGTGCATCCTCTCCATTATGCTTTGTAGGTCTGCATTGACATTGGTACCTCCAATTTCTGCTGCATAATGGATCAGGTGTAGCTCATTCTATGCGTATGGTTGCGACTGGGTGTGTGCTTGAGAATGTATATGTGGCTGCGAGTCTACATGCACTCGTAAATATGTATGTGGCAATGAGTCCATGTGTTGTTGTAAAGGCATGTTTGATTGCGAGTGTGTACGTGACTGTGATCGCATCAGTAGCTGTGATGGCATCAGTGGCTGTGACTGCGTGTGCGGCTGTGAGAGAGTGTGTGGCTGTGAGTGCGTTTGTGGCTGCATGTGTGACTGTGAGTGCATTTGTGGGTATGATATAACGGAATTGTGGATATCACACTCTTTGTCTTCTAAAATTCTTCTTATTTCCTCTGCATCATCTTCGATGTCAACTTGGGCTCTTTGTACAACATTTTCTGCGGAGATTCATCTGAACTTGTTGTTTGGTACCGCTGTGGTTTGGCAACATAACGTTTTGGCCGATCCATCACTGTAAGTACAAGAACATATCAAACATATGAAAGTACATAATTTATACTATGGATGTACTGTACAATAGTACAATTTTAATAAATATATTATTATTGAAAAGTCACTTCACACACTGTACCAACTGTTTTATTCTCAATGTTTACGTATTTCTCACTATATAATGCACATAACTTTGCATAAAATCATTTAAATTATTTCTGAGAACGTTTCATAATTTTGAGACGAAGGTAAAAAAGTAATTACATGCATAACATTGGTGTAACTGAATGTAGCGATTACAGGAATTAGCAAAATATATAATGTAATAATATATTAATCCATACTTACGTATTTAGTGAGTCTTCCGTGTGAGTAAACAAATATTCCTTTATTGCGCCTTATTATTGCACGTTAATAAAGATCGCATTGAAACAAAACAAAAGCGATGAAATAATGGCCGCCGTACAAATCTTTTGCTGTGGAGGAGGGTGCATTCCAGAAATCGAACAAGCGGAACGGAACAGCAATAGAGCAGAGATAGAGCCAATCAGAATGATTAAGAATAATTGAGAATTATTTTGATTGGCAGAGAAGTAACTTGCTCCAGTTCCATTTCATAGAAGAAGGAGAAGAGAAATAAGTACGCATGCGCAGGAACTTGAGCGCTCAGTGCAGTGATGCAAGTATATATTAATTATAAAATAATTTAAGTTCTTTTACAACACAAATATATAATATCCAGCCAATCAGCGTATTTTAATTGACTAGCTGATCAATTAAAATATGCTGATTGGCTGGATTCAAGCCTCGTCCCCTACTCCCTAAACACCATCTACACAAAAGGGTGGGGGAGGGGGGCATATAAGCACTACCTTTACCCAAGGGAGCTCAGTATCAGAGTTCTCAGCCCTGATGATGCAAACTGCAACGTTTGCGAAACGTCGGCATATCGCTGATTCAAGACACGGCTCCATTCCGGAAGCTATATCTAGACATTGTATCAATGGCCGTGAAAGCCTCAAATCTAGTATTAAAAGCCTGCACGGAGAGGCTATCCTAGGGTCGGTAAATCTGTTTTCCAAACTCAGAAAGTCCTTGCATGTCCAATTATGCTCCCTAGCGTTTTTGAAACGGTGCCGCGACCATCATGTAGTACCGAAATTCTTTCAATTAAAAAACCCATTTCCATCTTCTAACCAGGCCAAAGGCATTCTACGACAAACGTCGTTGAGGTTAGTCAAAGACCGAATCTCAGCCACCAAGAAGAACTTGGCTGAGATATCCCAAAAACTATTAAAATTACATCTCTCTCTTGCAAAATCGTTGGAGCCTGAGCTGTGGCTGACACTGGATCGAGTTACTCACGAACAAGCTGTTCACTCAGCTGAGGCAAGAACACAAAAACAGAAGAGCAAGTATGATAAGATCAATCCACAGACTCAAATGCCAGTTCTCACACATACAGTTAAGAATCTTAGCGATCAAGACCTATCACCATCCGAAGTTGCTGTTCTAGCTAAGGGACACAATTTTGCTGTCACTCCTTCTAGTATCCCTACGGAAGAAATCATCAGCCAAATTGAAACGGCTATTTTCCACCTTCCTTTAGAGGCAAGCAATGACATCAGAAATCGAACAACCAACATCCTACGCAAAGCCAAACTTCCCAAACAAAATATAAACAAAGAAGAACGCCGAGCTCTCCACGGTTTGAAACAAAACAACAAGATCCTAATTTTACCAGCAGACAAAA
>NW_022639670.1:434217-434342 GCF_010583005.1 Odontomachus brunneus | reverse complement strand
CTATTTGGCATACTGCCCTCCCGGTTTTTTAATTGACCAGCTGATCAATTAAAATACGCTGATTGGCTGGATTCAAGCCTCGTCCCCTACTCCCTAAACACCATCTACACAAAAGGGTGGGGGAG
>NW_022639670.1:428522-434207 GCF_010583005.1 Odontomachus brunneus | reverse complement strand
TCTCTTCTGAAAAATGCAGGTCTCCCTCTTCAAACTATCAAGTATTTAACCCCTCAAGATTCTTCAGCACCTAGACTCTACGGTCTTCCAAAAATCCACAAGGAATCAGTGCCCTTACGCCCCATTGTCAGCAATATTGGGGGACCTACCTACCAGTTAGCCCGCTATCTCACCAAACCCCTCCAGAAACTTACTGGTCTCAATGATTCCCATATCAAGAATTCAACAGATTTGGTGAATAAGATCACAAAAATCAAGATGAATACTAATGATATCCTGGTGAGTTTTGATGTAGTCTCACTGTTAACCAATGTTCCAGTCCAGGATACTTTGAACCTCATCAAGAATTCCGAGGAAATTCCTGCCAACTTCTTCCCACTAATAGAACACTGCTTAACTTCAACCTATTTTCAGTTCCAAGGAGAGTTTTTCGAACAAACCTCTGGAGCGGCGATGGGATCTCCTATATCTCCTATCATTGCAAACATCTTTATGGAACACTTTGAGAATAAAGTTTTGAGGAACGCACCACTGAAACCATCCACATGGTTTCGGTATGTGGACGATACTTTCGTAATTTGGAATCATGGCAGGGAAACTCTTTCTCAGTTTCTCGGGTTTCTCAATTCACAACATCCCAGTATTCAGTTCACAATGGAAGTGGAACAAAATAATCAAATACCCTTCCTGGATGTGCTAGTCCAAAAGAACCAAGATGGCACCTTAGGTCACCAGGTCTACCGAAAACCAACACACACGGACCGATATCTACATGCAACCTCTCATCATCATCCCTCGCAAAAGAATTCTGTCATAAGTTCATTGGTTTACAGAGCGCTCACAATTTCGGAACCATCTTCTCTGAATGGAGAACTAGAACACCTCAGTACAGCCTTAACTAAAAATGGATACAACAGCAAAAACATCTCGCAAATAATAAAAAACCAGAAGAACAGAATTGTCAGTCCTAAAAACACTGACACACTAGATGAAGAGAGAGAAAAGAGAAAAACGGCTGTCCTTCCATATCTCCAGGGCATAACAGAACCTATCAGCAGGATTTTGGGTAAACACAAAATCAAAGTAATCTTCAAACCTCATAGGAAGCTCTCCCATTTACTCCCAAATCCGAAGGATCAGAAATCATGCCTAGAAACATCAGGTGTATATAAGATCCCTTGCTCTTGTGGTAAAGTTTATATAGGAGAAACCGGGAGGAAGATCAGTACGCGAATCAAGGAACACCAGCGATGTACCAAGTATGGTCACTTTACTCAATCAGCCCTAGCTGAACACTGGATGGAGACTGGACACTCCGTACAATATGAAAAAGCCACCAGATTGGCTCCCTCACAGAGTTATTTTGCCAGAAAACATCGTGAAGGTCTAGAAATTTTGAAACATCCCAACAACCTCAACCGAGACAAAGGTATGCAAGTAAACTCTATTTGGCATACTGCCCTCCCGGTTTTTTAATTGACCAGCTGATCAATTAAAATACGCTGATTGGCTGGATTCAAGCCTCGTCGCCTACTCCCTAAACACCATCTACACAAGGGGGGGGAGGGGGGCATATAAGGACTACCTTTACCCAAGGGAGCTCAGTATCAGAGTTCTCAGCCCTGATGATGCAAATTGCAACGTTTGCGAAACGTCGGCATATCGCTGATTCAAGACACGGCTCCATTCCGGAAGCTATATCTAGACATTGTATCAATGGCCGTGAAAGCCTCAAATCTAGGATCACTACAAAAGTTATAATTCATAACCGAAGAAAAGGTAGACAAAGCAAGAGAAGAGGAAACAAAAATATAATCTAGAACCGATCTAGAAGAACCATCAAAAGATGTCCAAGTCGGTAAATCACATCCAATATTGATAAAATTAGAGATAGCGATAGCAGATTCAAGATTGCGACCTACCTCGTTATACGCAACCGATACACTAGACCAAGACGAAACGTGTGCATTAAAGTCACCCACAACAACAACATTATGGAAACCATCCAGAATCCCGAAAAATCTCATCCATAAATCCTGATCCAAATCTACAGCAGAGATTCTAGGAGGATTATAAATAGAAATGACGATAATCGATTGCATATAACGCAAGGAAACCTTAACTGAAATAATATCTTTATTACTATCAGCACATAATTTTTTCAGATCTGAAATTTTAAACATAGAAAAATGTTGACATTATATCTTATTAACTAACCAGTACCCCCACCCAAAGATGCAGGTCTAGGAGAATTTAAAAATAAAAACCCTTTTATTGGACATATATAACAATTACTTAAACTTGGCGGAATTCTAGTTTCTGATAAACATAATAGATCCGGGGATTCTTCATTAATGAGAGCAATTAAGTCAGCTGATCTAGCTATAAAAGAACGAACATTCCAATGAATTAAAGAAAAACTCTGTGAACAAACCTTATTTACTCGATGCGTCATTATATACATTATCATTAATTACATACGAAGAGAAAAAATCGTTCAGATCAGCTAAAAACACTTTTAACTTAGAGATATTAGGTTTATCAAGAAAAAAAGTAGAAACTCCCGGAACAGGAGCAGAAGAACTACCACCTGGAGTTGAAAAATTATTATTTAAAAAATTTAGCAAAGATTTAGAAACATTAACGTTAGACTTACATAGAAGCTGATACAAATTCTGATTAAAAGCAGCTGTAATGATTGTCGGGAACACTCTAGGGCTATCCCTCAACCATTCCATTGAGTGATCAACAGCATCAAGACCACTAACGGGAACCTTTTTCAACTCTTCACTCTTGGTAAACCTATCTATATTGGCAACATCCATCGAGCGAAAATGTGCGGGAAGTCTAGACGACCTATTTAAATCATTATTAATAAGATTATCTTTTACAACTACAGGTTTAATCTTTTTTTCTTTTTTTCAGTCTTTTTCTTTTTTACCAAGTGTAATGTGGAAAGAAAACTAGGGCGACTAGGACCCTCTTTTGAAGAGAAAGAGAGTTGCGGACTCACAGAAGAGCAAATCAGGTCATCAGACCGCATGGAATTCTTACCCATCTTGCTTCTCCCAGCCCTGGGTTTATTGAGAATATCTGCATAAGTAACAGCAGTAGGCTCCTTAAGCAGTTTGGGCCAAAAATCACCTAAAACAGGAAGAGGGGGCCCATAGGTACCTTCTACTTCCTCCGAGTTATCCAGACCACTAACACGAATAAAATTTTCAGCATCCAACGGGCCAAGATAATGCATCGCCATAATTCTCTTAACATGTTTGTTATGTATAAACATAGGACAACTATTACTAATTGCACTGTGATTTGAACCAGCCAGTTTACCTCTTTCACAATTAATATACAATTACAAATAAAAATACTTAAAATTACAATTAAAAATACTTCACAGAAGTACACCCAGCAGCAGAATGTCCAATCATGGCACATTTACTACAAACTGAAGATTCTGCAAGTTTCTTACATGAATTTTTAAAGTGACCATATCTAAGACAGTGGTCACAACGCACAACTTTACCAGTAAATGGCTTGAGAAAAATTTTTTTCCAAGAAAGTAAACAAAAGAAGATAAACAGAAGTTCTCAAAAGTGGCAATAACCAAATTGGAGTCAATCAACCTAAAACCATCAGGCATAGTAATATCAGCAATTCTTTTTTTTAAACGTTCAACCAGCATTGGAGATTGCCATTCTCCCTTCCCATTATATGATGGTCTAAGCTGATTTTTAACAAAATCGAGATCTAAACCCGGTTCATCAACGTCAAAAAGTACAACTTTTTTTTTTACTCTAAAATCTGGAATGAATGCAGCCCATACCTCATTCTTAAATATTCTATCAAAAATTTTAGACATTTCTCGAACAAATGAATTTGCAAGAGCATCAGTAAGAAAAGATATAAAAAATCTTCTATTATTAATTTTTCTCAAATCATAAGAAACATTCATAAACGGACCAATGGGTCCCAGATCATGTAGAGCTTTCGCAAGCTTGAGAGAACTCACAAACGGAGCATCACTCAAGCTTTGTTTATCTAAATCTAATCTTTCTACAAAAACAATAAAAAGACCATTACTACCAGGTCTATATCTATTACCTGTCGCCTCAGGCAGCCTGGGATTAAAATCCTCAGTTCCCACCCCTGACATCGAGGGAGACGTGACCTCATCGGGAAAAGAGGGAGCAGAAGGTTAGACCAGACCCAAGGAAGGAGGCGAAGAACCAGCAGCGGCCACAGATTCTACTACAGCACTTACGGCTTTACCACGTTCATCAAATCGTAGTTTCTTGATCTGAATCTCTTTGTCCTTATTGTCCAAAATTCCCTTCATCATTGTAGTGACAGCTTTTTTATTATAAATACTTTTGTAAGTATTCTTTCTTGACTTAGAATCCAACATAGGAATCGGTAACAGACTGGGACACGAACCAGTCCCAACCAGCCTTTTACTTAGGCGGTCAGAATTCTTATCACCAAAGGTACCACCTCTCAGGACCGGTGAAGAAGAGGGTGTATATCAGTTGGACACGGGGCAATTGGACACAGTCCAATCACAAGTCGCTGTTCCAAGGGACCCTACAAATGTCTCTAATCACACGGTGCTGTGATTGGCTGTGTCCAAATGCACCGTGTCCAAGTGCACCGCTTCCTGAAGAAGAACGTCTAGCCGGCGAAGGGGCACAGCCAGCCCTCTGCGAACCGGCTCCCAATAATACAGGAGAATGCTTAACAACTCCAGCAGACTGGCAATCCATAAGTACATCTTCTTGAATGTGAATATCAGGATTTTTAATCGAAATCAAATCCTCCAAATCCTTAGTTCCCAGTTGAAACAGCCTTTCGCTCGAATCACGTGATTCCATTGCTCACAATAATAAAAGACAAAGAGTGTTCGTATGCACGTAATCACGTGAACGCGTGACCACAACAAAAACCACCTTGCCACGTGAAGAACCGGTACAAGAAAAACACACGGTAAATCTCTTATAATTAAAAATCCAATAAATAGCCAAAAATCAAGTCCGTAAACAATAGCCAGGTCGAAAACAACAACAGCACCAAACCCAAAGGCGATACAACAGAAAAATTCTGCAATCTCGCAGAAAATCAAGATCTGTAGAAATCTTAAAAGAGAGGCAACGAAAAATGATGCGCACCACACGGCGGCTGTAGACCAACTCCAGAAAATGATGTCAATATCATTGAGTGGCGCACCCAGGAGAGATAGTTCCATGACAAGACCTACAGAGTGCATTGCATGCAACGAAAATATTCAAAGAAAATATGCATTCGAAGAAAATATGTTTGATACTCTAAACGGCGGCTCCACACTCACAGCAAGGCGAGGGAAGAATTTTAATACGATGTAGATGCTTTCCAGATTTAATATGTCCCGAACGATTAATACAAGTAACGAAATGTCTTGAAGTTCGTTCAAGACATCCAAACCAAATAACACCAAACTTCTCTCGAACTTTATTAAAGTATCTATAACCCTTGACCTCTGTGAGAAAAATTAAATATAACATAGAATTATCCAAAGCAGAGTTTTTAAGCAACTTAAGGCCTTGACGAAGGATTAAGCGAATGTCTAATTCCTCAACTGGGAGATTCAGAGCCATGTAGGCCGTCTGGCCCACTAAAAAATCAGCCGCGTCATTACCTACAAGATTA
>NW_022639670.1:419988-428512 GCF_010583005.1 Odontomachus brunneus | reverse complement strand
ACACAGCAAAGCCTTCCTGACCGTCAATCCTGGCTTGGCCACCGTTTGCGCCGGCTCACCGCGTTTCGACCACGACTATTTTCGCTTGATGTTGTCGTAAGTGTCCCACTTTTCATCACCAGTCACCATCCGCTGCAGAAATGGGTCGATTTTGTTGCGATTCAGCAGCGATTCGCAGATGGAAATTCGGTCCATGAGGTTTTTTGCGTTAACTCGTGTGGCATCCATACATTGAGCTTCTTTTTGTATCCAGCCTTATTCAAGTGGTTTCAAACGGTTTTTTGTGCAATATTTAGCTCCTGGGCAATCGAAACAGTGTTTACATGACGGTCGGACTCGACGATTTCCATTATTTTATCGACATTTTCGACAATTGGCCTTCCAGAGCGTGGTGCATCTTTGACATCAAAATTACCGGAACGGAATCGACGAAACCAAAATTGCGCGTGATTGGCTGTTACAGTATCAGGATCATAAAGACTATTCACATTTTCAGCCGCCTGGCTTGCGTTTTCGTCTTTATCGAAGAAAAACTAAAATATGGCGTATTTTCTCTTTGCTGGTGTCCATCTTTGACGCGCGCTCAAACAATACTGAGTCAAACAATCACAAAACTGTCTGAGAAGTTTTTTTAGTACAAAATTTTATCTTTCTAACGCCATCTAGTGTAAACCAATCGCACTTATACAACACGAGATACACTTTACTAAAGCCATCTATTGGAAAAATAATGGATTTCTTTTTATATGTCCCGGAATCCACATAAATTCCACAGAGCAGCCATAAGATTTAAGTCGTAATAAGAGATCCTTGATACGATAAATCAGCAAATGAGATTTGCCATGTTTGTCTGGAGTATTAAGAGCGGACAATACGCTCAAGGAATCAGAGATAATAAGGTAGTGATCCGGCCAGAAATAAAAAAAAAAGTCCAAGACCGAAATAATTGCAATAGCTTCAGCGTCAAAAATGCTAAGTAAAGGGTGACCAGAAAACCCCATAGCTATCCGCTTATTCGGTATAAAAACAGAAAGACCGACGGATCCATTGTCCAATTTAGAGCCATCCGTATAGATAAAAGTATAATCATGAAAGTTATCGACAATGTTCTGAAATAACTGGTCCGCATAAGAAAAGGAGCGGTTAAAAGGAGCTTCAACAGAGGGGTCCAAAAACTCGGCAACATACTGTTCTATGTCATCGGAAGCCGGAGATCCTTTAAAACAAACAAAATTAAAACCCTCCGAAACATCCACCTGAGAGGTGTAAAATCTAACATTTAAAGGAAAATCCAGATAACCTGGCTTACAACTAGTAATCATGAAATTAGAATGTTCACGAAAACGAACCAGAAGGTTATGCTGAAAGAAGCAATTTGTAGAAAAGCCTTGAGGCGGGCCGTTAAGATCATAAGCTTTAACTCGGTGATAAAGATGGTATGAGGAATTAGACAAGACTTTATCGATATATTTGAGCACCACTAATCTTCTCATGTCTTGAAGACAGATCTCGCCAGCCAAGTGCAGCACCACATTATCAGGGGTGGACCTCATCAGACCCAAATCAATCTTCAGTGCTGAGAACTGCAATCTACTAAAAATATCAGCATGTGAGCGAAAAATGTCATAAAAAGCCACCGCACCATAATCAAAAGAAGATCGAATTAATGCCTTATACGCCATCAGGATAGTCTGGGGATGAGCACCCCATGAGAGCCAGCAACGGCCTTCAGAACGTTTATTCTAGCCTATTCTAAGTTCTATCCTAAGTTCTATCCTAAGTTTATAGTGAAGAAAATGTTCCTTCCACGAAAGGTTGATGTCAAAAATTACGCCAAGAAATTTGACGGAGGTTACAAGCGCTATGGAATCATCGTTTAGATTCAGGAACAGACGCTCCTTAGCTATTGTTCTAGAAAGAAAATGACGTGTTTTACTGAAGAAACATAATTTAGTTTTAGGGGAAGATATTTCAAGACCAATTCGGCGAAGGTTCTCAGACAGAATCTTAAGCCCCGCAGACAAAGCGGAATAAATAGAAGATAGGTTGTAATCTCTGGAAAAAATCATAACATCATCGGCATAAGTTAAAATTTCGACATCAGAAGGAAGGTTAAAATATAAACAGGAAATATAAAAGTTAAATAGAAGTGGATTGAGAATGGAACCCTGTGGAACACCTTTATAAGCCGTTCTAAAACCCAAATAATTGCCACCAGCATATCCAAATATTCCCCTTCCAACCAATACATGTTGGAAAAAAGTGATAATTTTATCCGGAATACCGACAAGTCTCAGCATATGTAAGAGAATAGAAAGGTTCACATTGTCAAATGCCCCTTTAATGTCAATAAAGACAGCCTCGGTGTGTATGAATGGTTTCCTTAATAGAATTAGTCAAAATGGCGATATTATCCTCACAGCTGCGCCCACGACGAAAACCATATTGATAATTGGGTAATAAGCCACAGTTTTCGAAAACTCATTCCAAGAGAAAGCTAAGAATTTTTTTCAAAAATCTTAGCAAAACTGCTAGCGAGAGAAATAGATTGATAATCAGTTAAATTAGCTTTAAGTAAAAAAAATCATATAGAAATTCTTCCAAGAAGACGGGTAGCATCCCGAATTAAACATTTTATTAAAGATTTTGGCAAGTAGGAGCTTGGAGCTGTCAGGAAACATGGAAATAATTTGATTGGAAATTAAATCAGGACCAGCCGCTGCACCTACCTTCAAAAAGGTAATAGTCAACGAAACATCCGTAAGAGAGAATGGGCGAACGAGACCATGAATACAAGCTGATTCAATGGTGACAGACGGACTGGGAGGAGGTAGGTAAGAGTCATTGGAGTCATCAAAGATACAGTAAGCATCATGAGGAAAACTGCGGCAGGCCGATCGCGAGGAGTCCCGACCGACAAAGTCAGGAACGACCTCGCAAAAATCCCGCTTAGCATTAGACACAGCCTCCTCCCAAAGGATAGAGGAATGGAAACCTTTCTTGGTGAAGGATCTCAGACCACTCCAAATAGCTCCAATATCCGTTTGAGGATTAAGGGCTATCGCACACAAATTGACATAACTGCATATGCATAGCATAAGACCGTATGTACTAATGATCATCGAGTATTAAGTCGTCATTGGTGTTCGATGCTTAATATTCGATGCTCATTGGTCCATACGATCTTATGCTATGCATATGCGGGTGTATATCAGTTGGACACGGGGCAATTGGACACAGTCCAATCACAAGTCGCTGTTCCAAGGGACCCTACAAATGTCTCTAATCACACGGTGCTGTGATTGGCTGTGTCCAAATGCACCGTGTCCAAGTGCACCGCTCCCTGCATATGCAGTTATGTCAATTTGTGTGCGATAGCCCTAAGTCTTGCGCAAAAATCATGGAAAGATGCAAGTCTAATAGCTCTGAAGCGTTTACGTATTTCTTTACATTTAACATTAAATTGTTTAAAGTTATACAAATTAGGATGCTTCACAAATAAAAAAAAAATAATCTTTTTTTGAGCTAATAATTCAGAAAATTCTTGATTCCACCAGATCGTGGACGCACGCGTAGATCTAGAACCTTGTTTGCGAATATATCCGCCAGCAGTTTGAATGTTATTCAAAGTTGATTCAACAAAATCTTCGTATGAATTTTATCCGAGACTCAATGTGATTCTGGAAGAGTAATCATTCATTAAATCTCGGAAAACCATCCAGTCGACATGTCCGAGAGAGACAGCCGGTCTACATGACGGTCTCAGGGCAATGAAGCCCCTAATCGAGACCATAAGAGGAACATGATCCGATCCTGGATGATCCTCGACAGGAGAAACAGTGACCAAGCCGTCAAGACCCGAGGAAGCAAAAGTGAGGTCGAGAACACTAGCGTTGGAACGATCCGAGGAAAACCAAGTGTAGTAGCCATAAGTCAAGCACGTAAGATTCGACAAGAGAAAGGTTTCAGCAACAGCATTATCCTCGGGGTTAGTGGCACAATTATCAAAAGGGTTCCAAACAGGATGATGTGAATTAAAATCTCCGCAGACAATTATGTTACCCAAGGAAGAGATAGCTGAGAAAAAACGCCCCCAACTGTTAGAAGGTTTGTTTCTACAGAAGTAGCAAGGAGGATTACACAAAGATATAATATGTAAGGAAGAGTTATCAGTCGTAATTACGCGGACACAACGAGTGAGTCCCAGATGAGCACATTGACAAACGGACACATCCAATCATATGTCGTTATTTATAGAGTCTTTAGAATATCTCTAATCATACGGCGTTGTGGTTGGCTGTGTCCGTTTGTCAATGTGCGCATCTGGGACGCTCCTGATACAACTGATGTCAGTGGAATAGTTTTTAAATTCATTAAAAATAGGAATAACAATCTCAGTAAAACTAATGTCCTTACGAATCAAAACGGCAGAGCCTCCTCCCCGTCTTGAACGAGCAGAGTGGACGAGCGAGTAGATCAGAGCCGATCAGAAGAGATTTGTAGTGCAGCGGAAACCAAGTCTCAGATAGGCAAAGAAGATGAGGATTATATCTCTCAGCCAAAGCTGCGATGTCAGAGACGTGGTGAATAGCTGACCTGCAATTCCATTGAATAATCTTGAAATCGAAAATGAGTAAAATTAATAAAGGTGAAAAAGAAAAAAGGTTACCAAAGTAAGAGGCAAAAAACAGAGTTCTAAAGACAAAAAGAAAGAATTAGTGTAAGAAGCTAGTACAAACGACTGAAGATAACATTTTAGAAATAGAAACAAGAGATTCAAAATCTTCAAATGAGAGATCCGTTACCGCTTTTCCCGGAAACAACCCTTATAGAAATATCATACTAAGAATCATTGATAATTACTTATTTTCAGTATTAAAAATACTGGATAATAAGTAATTATCAATGATTCTTAGTATGATATTTCTATAAGGGAAGCAAGATGCAATACAAGCGGATATCGCCGCAGAGAGGGCGGACTCCCTCTCGGTAGAAGACGATTTTTGTTGCCGAACCAGGAATCCTCCAGAAAAGAGAGATGCGATTTTAGATAGAACGCCAGTCCCAGCGACAGTAGTTTCTTTAGGAGTCATGAGTAGCCTTTTCTGTAACGAATCAGACAAAGGGATTTTAGAAGGTTTGGCATCAGAGGGACGAGAATTGTCAGATATAGATTGTTTAGATTGGGAAGTTAACTCAGCGGGCAGACTTGTTGACGCGGAATCGCAGCCCGTTGACGCATAGGTCGACCAAGCGGCAAACGTTCGACGTTGCAGCCAACATGGGCACCCGTCGCCTCCGCACGAGCGTCACACTCATTACGAACCATCTCCGAGTAAAGGAACAAAGCCCGCCAAGGTAGGAGCGGGCGGTCTATCAAAGATCGACGAATCCAGGGGCCCATGACGATCAAGATGCGCCCTTACTCCCCTAAAATCCAGAAATAAGTAGGCCATGATTTTTTAAAGTTCCTTTTGCTCCACATAAACAGGACAATCAAAGGATGAAGCCCTGTGCGAAGTCTCAACTTTTTTTATCTCGAATACAATTGATATAAAGCGGGAAAGGCTCAGAACAGTACTCCTGTGAATGACCTCGTAAACTGCAAAACTCACAAATACATTTATCCTAAATGTTTTACAGAGCTTTTTAGTGTGTCCAAAACGTTGACAACGAGTGCACCTTTTGGACAAAAGGATACATATAAATATTCTTACCGAAGAGAATGGCCCTAGCAGGAGTATCGGAATAGTCAAAGGTGGCAGTAAAGGAATTAGAGTTGATTAGTTTAGAAGAACCGTCATCATTGTATCCAGAGACCCTTTTTAAATTGCCTATAGATATAGGCGGGATCCACTTATCAAAATGGCCAGGAGCTGGACGTAGGTGTTTAGCTACGAAGTCAGGATCTAGATCAGAATCATCCAATCCCCTGAGAATAACTTTTTTAAAAATCTTATAAGAGGGTACGTAAGCAACCCAGCATTCACCTTACAAAGAAACGGTTCTTGTATACTAAAGAGACAAACTCACTGCCTTGATGATATGTAGGAAAATTGATACTAAATTTACCATTGCCCTTTTTGACAAAATCAGAAGCCGTCTCCATCGAAGATGAACAAATTTTAAGTAAACAACGTGCGATGCGTAGAACGCTAATAGATTGTAGATCCAAAGCATTATTATCATTTCTAGAGATAGAAGGAGAAATACATTCGATATAAGTTGTAAATGGACCAAGGCTTTGGACCTTATATCTATTAGACAACAAACCAGCTAGCTTGCTGGGAATAGGAAGAAGCGGAACGTTAGCCTCACGAGGCAAAGCAGAAATTTTTTCCTCACGCAAAGGCATAACGGATGTTTGTGTTTTCAAGGTCGGGGAATCGATGCTGAGCAACGTCCCGACCGAACCCGCCGGTTCAGACAAAGAGAAAGTTTTATTTCTCTTACCTCTGCCACTAGAAATTTTAAAGGATAAATCACCACAAGAGCCTCTTAGAAGGCGACTCCTCGAGTTGCATGACGATGAGGATCCGAACTTTCCTGGCCTCCCAGGACAGGAGCAAGACCGGCGACAACGCTGATCTCCGGATCCGCCTCCATTCTCTACTCCATAGTAAAGCAGGGATGTTACAAGCAGCGACCTAAAGGACTCAAAGAGTCGTTAGCGCACGAGGAAGAAGAAACCACAAAAAAAAAGAAAAAGAAAAACCACTCTCCCAAAGCACCAAAAAGAAAACGACCGCCCTCTACAACGAACACCAGCGAACTTAGTGCACGAACATTGCCGTAGGTCCTTACGCCACCTTACGTGACAACCTTACGTTACATGAGATGTAAGCTGAACATAAGGCAACGTACGAAAAATTTACGTTACGTTATGTTACAAAGGAACATAGAGGTTCTGTGATAAAAGTAATTTAATGGGAGCGGTGCACTTGGACGGGAGCGGTGCACTTGGACACGGTGCATTTGGACACAGCCAATCACAGCACCGTATGATTAGAGACATTTGTAGGGTCCCTTGGAACAGCGACTTGTGATTGGACTGTGTCCAATTGCCCCGTGTCCAACTGATATACACCCAATTTAATAGGTAATAAATCAGATTATTGAACAATAAGTAAAGAAACAATAATGATTTATCTTTACAGCCATAATTAGAAATGTCTATATTGAGCACATATTAATTTTATTAAACTAAACTACTTTTGTTAAATGTATCTGTACAAAATTATAAACATTGCATTATAATCTCTTCTAAAACTGATGAAGACATGTATGTCAAATATGCCAGGATGAATGTTTAACATTTTAACAAGTTATCAACCATACTAAGACCTTATTTGATAAGAAAAACTAAGAAAGCTCCGGAACACAGGTTAATAATAATATTAAGGTAAATATAGTTTATTAGTAAAAAATTGTTTGATGTAATTACTCCTTAAATTTTTAGTTATTTTTAGAAATCATTGTTAGAAAAAAATGTTTCACGAAATTATAAATTATATAGCAAAAATTGTGATACATTTTTCAGATATCTTGCAACAGGGAATTCAGTAGCAAGTATTGCATTTTCTTTTCGAGTTGGGCAGTCAACTATTAGACAGTTAATGAAAGAAGTGTATCTAGTTATTGTTAATACATTACAGCCTTTATATTTAGCATGTCCAACTGAAGAACAGTGGAAGAATATTGCTGATGAATACTGGAATCGATGGAATTGATGAAATTTGCCTACCTACTTTGGAGCTATTGACGGGAAACACATAGTTTTACGATGTCTTCCTAATTCTGGAAGCTTGTATTTTAATTATAAGAAACAATTCAGCATTGTTCTTATGGCAATATCTGATCATTTATATAGATTTAGTTTAGTTGATATAAAAGCCTATGGAGGAAATAGTGACGGAGGCATTTTTGAATCGTCAACTATTGGAAAATATTTAAAAAATAATGGACTTAATTTGTCCACTTCACGTGCTTATCTTCCCGGAAGTAGCATCTCTATGCTTGGATTTTCTATCGCAGATGCTACGTTTTCATGATGTACTCGTATAATGAACCATCAGCAATATTCTTCCACTGTTCTTTAGTTGGACATGCTAAATATAGAGGCTGTAATACAGGGTGAGTCATTTTAGTCTATGGATCCGAATATCTTCCAAATTACGGTATCTACAAAAAAATGGTTTAGATAAAAGTTGACCAGGACAGAAGGGGTCATTCAATTGTACCATTGGTTTTGACCTTGAGGTCAATTTTGAAGGTTACTTCAAGGTCACGATGGTTTTTTCTAATGGGACACCCTATTTTTGACTGCGGATTTCGAAAGAGCGGAAAATTATACATCAAACTGGTTTTATGAAAAAATTGTTTTTGCGACCTTGGAAAGGTAAAAAATGAAGGTGAAATATCTGAAAAACGATCTGGTGTACTTTTTCTGAAATGACGTGGTTTTCTGGGTAACACAAATGTGCATAATGCTTAAACAAAGTCAATGAATTGTAAAAGTGTAAAT
>NW_022639670.1:416116-419283 GCF_010583005.1 Odontomachus brunneus | reverse complement strand
AAATTGACCTCAAGGTCAAAACCAATGGTACAATTGAATGACCCCCTCTGTCCTGGTCAACTTTTATCTAAACCATTTTTTTGTAGATACCGTAATTTGGAAGATATTCGGATCCATAGACTAAAATGACTCACCCTGTATATTAACAATAACTAAACACACTTCTTTCATTAACTGTCTAACAATTGACTGCCCAACTCGAAAAGAAAATGCAATACTTGCTACTGAATTCCCTGTAAGATATCTGAAAAATGTAACACAATTTTTGCTATATAGTTTATAATTTCGTGAAACATTTTTTTCTAACAATAATTTCTAAAAATAACTAAAAATTTAAGAAGTAATTATATCAAACAATTTTTTACCAATAAACTATATTTACCTTAATGTTATTATTAACCTGTGTTCCGGAGACAGAGCTTTCTTAGTTTTTTTTTACCAAGTAAGGTCTTAGCATGGTTGATAACTTGTTAAAATGTTGAACATTCATCCTGACATATTTGACAAACATGTCTTCATTAGTTTTTAATTCTTGAAACAGATTTTCATACTCCTTGCTGTTTTCTTTGTTGATTAATTGGTCTCATGAGCCATCTTCTATTTTGCCATCTTTTGTGTGTTTTTCTCCGTTTTAGTCTCATATAATAAATTAAGAGTAATGACAACAATAAACATTTTAACTTCATAGACTTTGATGTTTTCATATTTGTTGACTTGAGAACCTAAAATTTTATTTCAATATTTATATGTCAAACATACTCTATACATACCCAGTAAACAATTACACAATAAACATTTAAACATTTAAAAAATATCTTATGCAACATTTTGTTGCATAAGACGTCTTTTAGATATCTTTTCGACATCTTTTAGACATGCATGTTTACTGGGTAGTGTTGGGAAGAAGTTATAACGCAATGTTTATAATTTTGTATAGATACATTTAACAGTTTAATAAAATTAATATGTGCTCAATATAGACATTTCTAATTATGACTGTAAAAATAAATTATTATTATTTCTTTACTTATTGTCCAATAATCTGATTTAATTACTTTTGTCACAGAACCTCTATGTTCCTTTGTAACATAACGTAACGTAAAGCCCATTCTACAATTGCGTGAACGTGGATGTATGTGGTTGTAAGTGAATACGACAACCAATCAGAGTAAAGTAATCAGTGAATAAAACATTCGGATTGGTTGACTTTTACGTTCACGACTACGCTTACGCAATTGTAGAATGGGCTTAACGTAAAATTTTTGTGCGTGTCGTACGTTCAGCTTACGTATCACGTAACGTAAGGTTGTCACGTAAGATGGCGTAAGGAGCTATGGCAATGTTCGTGCGCTGGCCCTAAGACGTACAAGAAGAATTGACCAATCATGTTGAGAATCGTCGAACCGTAAGGTCGCCATTTTTATGAATACTCGATCGTAATTGGTCAATTATTACGGTATGTTTTACGTTACTGTTACGTCAATTTGTATGTGAAGGCCTTAAAGCTGGCCACACATACTTTCCGTAACAGTAATTTTGGAGGTATTTGTTGTTATTCTGTGATCTTTCGTTCGCGGGGATGGAGAGGTGGAGGAAATGACTCTTTGTATTCTTTATATTTACATGTATTTATATGTGTCCCTAATTTACATGTGTACGAGTGTGTGTGAGTCTCATTCTTCTAAGTGTTCTGCGGGCCGCCGCATTCAACCGAATTTTCTGTGGGCTCCTCTTCTCCCAGATCCTCCTTTTTCTGGGGCTCTGATCTGATGTGTTCCGTGTTTTCTTATTAGCGCGGTAGTTGTCCTTGGGAGAGAATCGTGGAGACAGTGGTCGTCCCACTCGGGAGTCTCCAAGGGCCAGAGTTTTTATTGGGGGCCGCGTCAATGGTCGCTGCGGGATATAGATGGCCCGGAGCTTCTCCGAAGACCTACGCCTCGGGAGAAAGCGTCCCGATTGACCACGGTACGATTGGACACAACCAACTGATGAAAAGAATTATTTAGTGAATTACTAGGTCGAACCAATCATTACAATCTGTATCCAATCGTATCGTGGTCAATCGGGTCCCACCCGCCTCGGGGTAGGTTCCCACGCCGGGGAGCTGGTTCGTGGGGACGTCAGCGTTGCGTCCGCCGTTATTTTCCAAGTCGAACGCTTCTTCAGCGTCGACGAGTCTCGGTGCCGCTTCTCCAGCGGATGCAGCTGCTGTGGACGCTTGTTCAGCGTTCGGAGAGTCTCGGTGCCACTTCTCCAGCGGATGCAGTTGCTGTGGGCGCTTCTTCAGCGTCTGAAGAGTTTCTGGGACCGCTTCTACAGCGGATACGGCTTCTAGCCGAGGCCGATGACTTTTCAGCTGCCGTAAAATGCTGAGATAGCTAGAGCGGCGGAGTGTGTTGTCCTCCCACTGAGTCCGCCTTTTTATTGTTTGTTAACCGGCTTTTTTTCGCGAGAAAACCGCTCCCTGTGCACGCCGCCTAACGGCGTCGCACGGAGGCTCTAGCGGTTGCAGCGGCCGTGCGCCGTTTCTCGTGTGGATCTATATGGGTGCGTTCAGATTCCCTACTCGGGTGCTTCCCTACTTCTATTGCTAGAAACACTATAGTCACATATACTATAGCACTTCTTGTATTAGAGTGCACCCGGGTAAGGAATCTGAACGCAGCCTATCAGGGCTGCACAACTGGCGGCCCAGTAGCCACGCTTGACTATCACGTTTATTTCACTTCCTTTATTCGTAGGGGTGCGTTCGAAAACACTGAAAGTCCACGACGGAAAGTGGCTGTGGTGGATGGGCTTGGTGGGGTTAGTGGAGTTGGTATCGAGAGGAGTTTTCGAACAGCCATGGAAGAATGCTCAATGTGACATACTACATGTGTGTTGTGCCTACATATGTGTTGTACAAAATGGCTGATCGAAAGCGTATTTCGACATTAGCTATAATTGCTTCTCAGCAAAATAATAATAAATTAATAAATTTAGTAATTAATTAATTAATTAATTTAGTAATTATTAATTTATAATTTAGTTATCTGGAAAGTTAATTGGCTATATATTTCTCGGTCCGAGAACTCGGATCGATTTCTAGCATCGTGGGCACCAGGCCTAAGGAAATTTATAAACTTATTTATTACTCCTTACCTTTAACATCGTATATATAGACATTT
>NW_022639670.1:411645-414197 GCF_010583005.1 Odontomachus brunneus | reverse complement strand
ACCTATAAAATACAAAAAGCTTAATAAGCTTTATTTATATTTAAAGACAATATTCTGACAATATACATCACTATAGAAATAAACCTAAACCTGGCTAACCTACACTGCTGTATTTAAATTTTTTATCTTACTGTGATGGCTAATGGTTGTACGAATGTTTCGAAGAACAAAAAACCATAAATAATTTAGTAATTTCATACTGTATTGCACTCTTTGCGCACTCTCCACCATCTCCACCGATTTACACCGCGCAAAAGAGAGTGGAGAAAAGTCACACGAGTGGTCCACGGAGTACGGTTTTCGAACGGCCATGGTCGCATGGTCAGTGTGCCCACTAGAGGTTTTCGAACGATCTGAGTGTGACAAAATACACACGGGTGATGTTTTCGAACGCACCCTAGCGGAGAAGCGCTCCCCACTCTCGCCTAAAGCGCTGGCGGGGCAGCCGCTAGAGGGTGTATATCAGTTGGACACGGGGCAATTGGACACAGTCCAATCACAAGTCGCTGTTCCAAGGGACCCTACAAATGTCTCTAATCACACGGTGCTGTGATTGACTGTGTCCAAATGCACCGTGTCCAAGTGCACCGCTCCCTATTGTGTCGACGATTACGACATTTGGATTGTCTAGGGATATTGCAATTGGAAAGCACCTATACTGAGAACTATTGATTAATTACTTATAGCGTGTTCGACTGGCCCTGAATTAATCGCTCCAAGAGCAATTAATGACGTCATAAGTTTCTACTAGCCAATCATAAAGCTTATAAGTATTTGTTCGACCAATAAACGTAGACTGAATAACCGAGAGTGAGTTAACCCAGAGCCAGTCGAACATGCTATTATTTTCAGTATTAAAAGAACAATATTTAGCAATATTCTATGATTCAAATACAGCTTTTAGTGCTCAAGTATTTCAATATTTAATGTTACAAATACTATCTTCCCAGCGAGAAAGGTTACGTCGATTCGACGTCTATTAGACGTCTATGAGTGCGTTCGCTTTGAACGCTTACGCGCTTTAAGCGTTTATAAATATCGCTCACGTCGTTCATTTTGGCATTATAAGCGCTTAAAAACTGCATATTGACGTCATGCGTGACGTCATAACTCGCGCTTACATTCGCTTCTTCTATCGGGAGCGGTGCACTTGGACACGGTGCATTTGGACACAGCCAATCACAGCACCGTGTGATTAGAGACATTTGTAGGGTCCCTTGGAACAGCGACTTGTGATTGGACTGTGTCCAATTGCCCCGTGTCCAACTGATATACACCCTCTTCTATCGAGGTAGGGCAGTAGAAGCGTGAGCACATATAAGCGCTTATTTTCGATAAGAGAACGATAAGTTAGATTGCGTCGATGAAATCCACCTCCAATATAAATCTTAAAGTGAAATAGTGTTTCAAAATGACTTCCAACGAGAATAACAAAACCAGAGTAACTCTGCAAGATGTTACAAATAATAAAATGTATACACTTGTTGTTACATCAGATGAGGCAAAACGTGTAGAAACAGGTAAGTTTAGGACACCTCTCATAAAAATTTATTATTTTTGTTATTAAATCATATTTATTTTGAGTAATAAAGCACTGTCCAACGGTACTCTTATAGAAATATCATACTAAGAATCATTGATAATTATTTATTTTCAGTATTAAAAATACTGGATAATAAGTAATTATCAATGATTCTTAGTATGATATTTCTATAAGGGTAATTAAAAAAAATAAATAATATTTTAGCAACACTAGTAATACATTTGATGAAGGAAACGGACTTTCTCACAAATTTATTGTACCTAAATCTTCATATTTTGTTGTATAAAACATGAATATGAAAGTTAAAATCGTTGATCTTAAATAAAACAAAAGTTATAAAGTGAAAAGTTATTAAAATGTGACTTAAATACTTTATCATTGTATAATGATACAACCACTTCCACATAGTTTTTTAACCGAGGTATTGTTTTTTTTATTGATCCAAACATTACGGATAAATACTTTTCTAATTTTTCTTTATATAAGTTATTTGTTTCGTTATCATCAAAAACATCTAATGAAACTAATATTTGAGCAAATACACAAACAATTTCCTTATCTTTATCCTCCATTTTTACGCTCACAATTGCTTACAACAGCCAAAGGAAACGGTTATGACCTTTTCGATGAGTGCGCTTAGAAATCAAAGTAACCGCCCTACTGAAAAATTTCTATTGAGATCACAATTGAATTCCCAATTGAATTCTCAATTAAATTCTCAATTGAATTCTCAGTTGAGGTTTCCGCAAAATTTCGCATGTAAGATCTCAATTGAGATATTTGTATCTGATGGAAATAATTCATTGAAAATATAATGAACTTTTGCTGAAATATGTTTGAAAAGCATTCACAATTTTGACCCAATTTCATTAAAATTTCATTATAATTTCATTAATATTTCGATAATATTTTATTAAGAGAGTAGAAAAATTCAGTGAAAAATTATTATTAATTAAAATATTTAGAAAAGTATAATGAAGTATTATTTTGTCTAAATAATAAAAAAAAA
>NW_022639670.1:405354-410538 GCF_010583005.1 Odontomachus brunneus | reverse complement strand
GTTTTTTTTGCATTTTCGGTATCACTAATATCACTCAGCTGTTCTGCCAAAGATACTTTTTTTATAGCATTGTCATAATCACCTGTAATAAAACAAGTATTTGTAAGACATATTTATCTTTTGTATTGCTTGTAATACGTATCATAATGAGTTCATTATTTATCTTACATGCAGTGCCAAAAATCTTTATAACATTTAAAACGTTCCAATTGTCATCTGGTTCTTCTCTCTTTGAGACAGCTTTTATAATTTTTCTGTCGTCATATGGAGGCCATTTACAACTTTTTTTATCTGCGCTCAACCAAGTACTTGGAATAGCAAATATTCCATCATGAAATTCAATGATGGAATACATGTTACAATTATTTTGTCCGTAATAATAATAATGTGCAATATTTTGGATAGAGAATCTGAAAAATATTTTCAGAAATACAAGTTTCACCAAGAACATATAACTATATCAATATATTACTACTCATACACGCACACACACACGCACGCACGCGACACAGTTTTTTATATTTATTTTATTCTTTCCACTGACAACAAAATGTATATATGTATATATACATATGTACTACGAGCTCTGTTTTAAAAAGAAATGAGAGCTCTCATTGGATATCGCTTGTCGCTCGTCGCCAATCGCGTGCAGTGTGCGAGACCCATTACGCTATAAGACCCTATAAGTGTCACTCTATGTTTATCGCTTATATATTCGGGAAGAAGATAGAATGACTCTTACAGCCCAAAGTGAACGAAGCCTATATCAGAGCTGGGATAACGAGCCCCGACTTGCAAAGCGGGGTACCCCCTCTATGCGGCCTTCCCTTTACGCACACTAAGCGCTCCGTCTATCCGTGTCGAGCGGCTCGACACGGATAGACGGAGCGCTTAGTGTGCGTAAAGGGAAGGCCGCATAGAGGGGGTACCCCGCTTTGCAAGTCGGGGCTCGTTATCCCAGCTCTGATATAGGCTTCGTTCACTTTGGGCTGTAAGAGTCATTCTATCTTCTTCCCGAATATATAAGCGATAAACATAGAGTGACACTTATAGGGTCTTATAGCGTAATGGGTCTCGCACACTGCACGCGATTGGCGACGAGCGACAAGCGATATCCAATGAGAGCTCTCATTTCTTTTTAAAACAGAGCTCGTAGTACATATGTATATATACATATATACATTTTGTTGTCAGTGGAAAGAATAAAATAAATATAAAAAACTGTGTCGCGTGCGTGCGTGTGTGTGTGCGTGTATGAGTAGTAATATATTGATATAGTTATATGTTCTTGGTGAAACTTGTATTTCTGAAAATATTTTTCAGATTCTCTATCCAAAATATTGCACATTATTATTATTACGGACAAAATAATTGTAACATGTATTCCATCATTGAATTTCATGATGGAATATTTGCTATTCCAAGTACTTGGTTGAGCGCAGATAAAAAAAGTTGTAAATGGCCTCCATATGACGACAGAAAAATTATAAAAGCTGTCTCAAAGAGAGAAGAACCAGATGACAATTGGAACGTTTTAAATGTTATTTTATTCTATTTTATTATATTTTATTATTTATTTTTTATTATTTCTTATTTATTTATTATTTTATTATTTATATTCTGACGTCTATACAATCTATTTAATTTAATAAATTACGAGTCGGTAAATCAGTAATCGTAATATACAGTGTGGTCCACGTATTTGATACGTTATTGAAAATAAATACTGAAGGCAACAGCACCGAATAAAATATTAGTCCCGCTATGTAAATAACTCTTACAGAATTTTTTTGATGGTTTATTTATAAAAATATATCATGCTTCGATTTTGATAAAACTTAATGCAATCTGAATGGGACGATCGACCAAATTAATTCGCATATGCAAAAGTACAGTATTTTATTAACACGATGGAAAAATGCCATTATCTGCTGTTTTATTGCAGTAATTTTCTATACAGTCCTTAGTAGAAAATTAATTTCGAATTATCGTGCCGGTCTCTCTTACATTATTTATATGCTAAACGGTTTCGTCGATATTTTGCGATTTAAAAGGCAAACAAACTATAAGATTTTTTTTCCTTAACCTTTAAGTGGGCAATACAAAACGCTTTTTATCAAGTGAAAAATTGGCGTAGTGTCTAAGGCGACGGACGATTATCCAAAAGATGTCTTCGGTTCAAGTTCGAATCTCACCAGAGAAAATCTTAAAAATTATGAAAAAATAATATAGAAAAACTTTTTTTTCATAGTATTTTATGAGTATTTATGAGAAAGCGCTTATCCTATGAGTAATTATGAAAAATTATGAGAAAATTTAATTGAAGAACCTACGAAACGACAGGATCTGTGCGCAATCTGCCGCCAATCTGCCGTCAGAGTCTGTCGACAGGCTCTGCGCGCAATCTGCCGCCATCCTGTCGTCAGAGTCTGTTCGCAGACCCTGTCAACAGTCTGGCGGCAGATTGGGGACGCAGATGTCTATGGATCTGTCGACAGATCCTGCTCGGATTCGACAGATCCTGTCGACAGTCTGACGTCAGTCTGCGCGCAGATTGCTTACTGGATATTATCCAGTATTTTTAATACTGAAAATAAGTAATTATCAATGATTCTTAGTATAATATTTTTATAAAAGTAGTTTATTAAACATGAGAAAACTAGGAACATATAAGTATACTTTTTTAAATATTATGATTTTCTCACAGTAATATCATTGTGATTTTCACCATTATATTACTGTGATGCATTTGTCGCGGACATTTTAATATTACTGTGATTTCTTAGTAATATTCCAGCATTATTTCTGTTATATTCCCTGGTAATATTGCAATGAAAATATAATATTGCTGTGATATTTCTGCGATATTACGTGCTGTGTGGGGTAGTTATTTACAAAATGACTTTGATCATTCCTTTCACCCTGATAGAAATATCATACTAAGAATCATTGATAATTACTTATTATCCAGTATTTTTAATACTGAAAATAAATAATTCTTCAATGATTCTTAGTATGATATTTCTATAAGGGCAGTTTAATGTTTTTCGAGTAATCTGATATTCTTATCTTTGTAATACTATAATTGAATCGGAAATCTAAAAAAAACTGACGTTTCCACTTAGAATAAATTTTTTATGCAAAACGCGCGCGATCTCAGTAAAAAATGACTTATTTATCGACGTCGAAAAGACGTCGAATCGACGTCGAAATCATCAAATAGACGTCGATCGATAAGTAATTTCTCAATGGGATATTAGACGTCGATTTAATATCGAATAGACGTCTAGAGAGATTATAAATAATCGACAAAATAAAATTCCGAAATTTTATCGAAAACTCTCTTTTAATGGTTAATATATTATGAATGAATTCTAAAACATTAGAATTTACTCAAAATAGAAGACGTCTAAATTGCCACTTTTCTAGACGTGCATTTAGACTAGACGTAACTTAGACTTCTCCGACGTCAATTAGACGTCGAATCGACGTCTACGTTCTCGCTGGGAAAATTCCGAAATTTTATCGAAAACTCTCTTTTAATGGTTAATATATTATGAATGAATTCTAAAACATTAGAATTTACTCAAAATAGAAGACGTCTAAATTGCCATTTTTCTAGACGTGCATTTAGACTAGACGTAACTTAGACTTCTCCGACGTCAGTTAGACGTCGAATCGACGTCTATGTTCTCGCTGAGTGGTTATTTTTTATCCTGAACTTACTAGATTTGGATATCATTTTGACGTAAGTCTGCTCTACATTATTTTTTCATAATTTTTAATATTTTCTCTAGTGAGATTCGAACTTGAACTGAAGACATCTTTTGGATAATCGTCCGTCGCCTTAGACACTCCTACGCCAATTCCTCACTTGATAAAAAGCGCTTTGTATTGTCTATTTAAAGTTTAAGGAAGAAAAATATTATAGTTTGTTCGCCTTTTAAGCCGCAAAATATAAACGAAACCGTTTAGCGTATAAATAATGTAAGAAAGACTGGTACGATAATTCGAAATTAATTTTCTACCAAGGAATGTATAGAAAATTACTGCAATAAAACAGCAAATAATGACATTTTTCTATCATGTTAATAAAATACTGTACTTTTACATGTGCGAATTAATTTGGTCGATCATCCCGTTCAGATTATATTAAGTTTTATCAAAATCGAAGCATGATATATTTTTAAATGAACCATCAAAAAAATTCTGTAAAAGTTATTTACATAGCGAGACTAATATTTTATTCGGTGCTGCTGCCTTCAGTATTTATTGCATGACGGTTAAATCGGATTTAATGACATAACAACATTAAAAAAAATAATAAGATGAGAAATTGTATGAAAAATTATGAGGACAATTTTTACCAGGAATGACATGTGTACGCCTTTAAATGGCCATTTAACCGTTGTACTATTCTATACTTGTACTCGTTATTTCTCTATTATTGTTGCTTTTTTATAAAAAATGTGTAATACAATTTTAAAATATAAACATTGTTTTTTATTATATACATGTGTACAATTATTGCACAATATAATTATCTTGACTTCTCTGCAGCAGTTTTACATGGTATGTATGTGAAACTGCCCCATTTAATAACGTACTGTAAGGTATTAAATGGTATAGTCTATTACACAACAAAGAAATAACAGTTTATTATTCAAACTACACAAAAGTCCGCTCGCCACGTGTTCCGTGCACGCCGCACACAACCGTTACAAAGCTACCACTGCCGCTATACCGGACTACACGTACATCGGATTTGACCGCACTCCTCAACCGATGAACCCAACCTCTATTACCCAATTAATACCGCAACTCATTAGCGCACGAGACTTATTTCCTCCTCTCGCTGCCCACGTGTCAACCCGACTACTCCTAGTCACACGCGCTACTTCTTCTCTCGACTCTCTCTCGACTCTCTCTCTCGACGACTCTCTCTTGACTCTCTACAGCGCCGCCTGCTCTACCTTATAGCATCTGCTTAATCCGACAGATGTCGCACTCTTTTCCAATTACACTATATTCTAATATATATTTCTTACAGTACATATGGCCATTAATAGAATTAAATAGCCTATCTAGGAAACAGAATCTGCGCGCAATCTGCCGTTAGTCTGTCGTCAGAATCTGTCGACAGGCTCTGCGCGCAGTCTGTCACCAATCTGTCGTCAGAGACTG
>NW_022639670.1:402889-405344 GCF_010583005.1 Odontomachus brunneus | reverse complement strand
TAATTTCCCACTCAAATAATATTGCAACTATATTACAAAAATATAATATGTTACCAAAATGTTATATAGCTATTATATATATTGCTGAAATGTTACATAGCTGGAATATAAATTATTATTTCCCAGCAATTATAGGTATTTAATTGTACGCAGAGATTATAAGCTTTCACTCATATATCATTTAATTTGTAAAAATATTATAATTATATATTTTATATCAAAAATATTTTTACTAGAGGTAATAACATAAAAGTATTTTGCCATTCTAAATTAATTAGCTCTCAAATAACACAAGATGTGATTCTGGAATATCAGGAATCATCCTAGAACTGTTCTAGGCGTCAAGTGTCCCAATATGTTCTCAGGCATTTTATGCTATTGGAGTTATTTTCATTTATTCATTTTCATCTTTCTGTACATATTCAAATAGAAAATATTACTTTTGTAATAATAATTTCCATTATCAAAAAGTGTATCATTTCTTTTTACTATAAAAGTGAACTCCATAGTACAAGTTGTGCAGTCTTGTGATCATCGTTCTTATATATATTAATGCATCATATTTTACGTACGAGAAAGACACGAGAAAACAGAAGCCATCTAGTGAATGATCCGATTCTTAGATATAAGAATGCTATATAACATAGATGTAATGCAAATAAACGCTTGTTATATATTATATTTTAGTTATGTTGGTGTTATATAATTATAATCTGTAAATAACAGGGAATTATAACAGTTCCAAAACACAGTTAGATTGCAGTTATAAAAGAAAGTTATGCAACTTTAACATTAATAACGTATAACATCCGTTATATTACGTATTACTTCTATGTTATATAATATTTATATTCTGTGTTTGCTGGGAATGCACACTGATTTGTAGGTGTTTGCAATAAAGTTTGAGCATCAGTTGGTAAATTAGGGAAACGACAACCCAAAGGTTTCAGATTATGCAATAAACTATTTAAAGCTTGATGAGAAATATTTTATTCTAATAACCATGTAGCTAAAATTTCTTTAAATGCAGGAATGTCATCTGAATCATTTAAAACGTCGACAATTGGAGTTTACTCATATTCGTTATCAAAAGATTCAGAACTACTGTGGTTTAAGTCATTTATATTATTTATGGAAGATGTAACGGCCTTGCGTTACGTGCGGAATAGTCTTAGTCGGTGTGGTCCGGGTTTCGTTTGTGAAATGAAAAGCAGTAGTGTAGGTTATAATAACGTGGAACTATATTCTAATTTCGAAGCGGGTGTATATCAGTTGGACACGGGGCAATTGGACACAGTCCAATCACAAGTCGCTGTTCCAAGGGACCCTACAAATGTCTCTAATCATACGGTGCTGTGATTGGCTGTGTCCAAATGCACCGTGTCCAAGTGCACCGCTCCCTTTTGAAGCTATGTACAATTATTTACATGCGACATTACGCCGTTGGCGCGTGGTCGCGTTTTTGCTCTCGTCGGGAGCCGACGTTGTCTTCTCGCGATCAGCTGCGAGCGTCGAGGCGCGCGAGCGTCCGGCGGGACACGGTCGGGAATATTTCCTGATATGCTATTGTTCGTCGTTTGGAGTTCGTTGCCTCGCCAGCTTTAAGCTGTTTATTTACCCCGGTTTTAACCTGGCTGGTTTAAAGGCGCTCATCGTCACCGGTTTCTTACGCCCTGTATGCGTTCGCGATCGTAAGTGTTATCGGCGTGGCGTGAGGAGGAAAGGATGTCGACGTCGCGTATCCACTTCGATCGACGGAGCGGTGTATGGAGAGGAAACCGACGTCGCGTATCCACTTCGGTCGGCAGAGCGGTGTCGGAGAAAGGATGTCGACGTCGCGAATCCACTTCGGTCGACGGAGCGGTGTATGGATAGGAAGCCGACGTCGCGTATCCACTTCGGTCGGCAGAGCGGTATCGGAGAAAGAATGTCGACGTCGCAAATCCACTTCGGTCGACGGAGCGGTGTATGGATAAGAAGCCGACGCCGCGTATCCACTTCAGTCGGCAGAGCGGTATCGGAGAAAGAATGTCGACGTCGCGTATCCACTTCAATCGGTAGAGCGGTATCGGAAAAAGGATGTCGACGTCGCGTATCCACTTTGGTCGACGGAGCGGTGTATAGATAGGATGCCGACGTCGCGTATCTACTTCGGTCGGCGGAGCGGTATCGGAGAAAGGATGTCGACGTCGCGCATCTACTTCTGTCGACGGAATGTCTAAGATCTCTAGAAATTTCGAGTTCTGGTCGGTCGTGCGCCTGAGAGGAGTTCTCCGATCAATCTCTCTCGATATCGTTTTGTAACAGCCTTTTATACTAAATTATAACAAACAGTGAGGCTATTTGTTGACCTTGCAGTTATCCCGCGCGCGGTTGTTCGGCGTTTCTTTGTTACTATTGTTAATGTTATTCCGGTTGTCGTGACGATTTCCCTGATCGTTACATTACCCCCCCC
>NW_022639670.1:399688-402879 GCF_010583005.1 Odontomachus brunneus | reverse complement strand
CCCCCCCCCCTTTGTAGTGCCTGTCCCGGGCACTACCTATATTCTGCGCAAACTTAATTGTAACTTAACTCTCTATTATATGCTTATTATCTACCCTCCACCATGTTATTGTGTACTATTCTAACTTATCCTAATCTTATGTGTCTATTTCACAATTTTTCGATTCCCGTCGTTTATTTCGCTCTACATGCTATCTTCAGCTCCCCCGTTGCTGTGAATTTAAATTTCCATAGCTCCTCGTTTACATACCGTCGGTATTTGTGCGCTTTGTGCGCCGCGTAATATGGCACGTCTACTGCTCTACCTCCGGAAATTGGGATCCTGTATGTTGTCCTCGCGTTTGAGCTTTGCGGGTCGTGGGCTTCTATGCGTATTCTGCTTGTTATTGGCTGAACCGGGATGATTGGTCGCGTCCGGGTTTGGTCCGGTTTTTCTTGCCTGCTGCTGGTCCCTTCTGGTGGTGCCTGGGGTGTTTGTGGCGCGGTCATCGTGCATGGCCTGATGTGCGGTCGTTGTTTCCTTGTAGGTTGCTGTTTATTCGCTTGTTGGCCTATTAGCGCTTGTAACTTCTTCTGCGCTATTCTCGCCGTCGGTGGAGTTTTTAGGTATGCGATGGCTGGTTTTCTTTGTATTTTGATATCTGGTCTGTCTGATGGTGGTTGTTTCCCTGGCGGCAGCTTTTTGGTTGCTGTTTGGCTCTGTTTCCTCTGATCGTGTTCTGTGTTCTCCATTGTGATCAGAGAGTCCCACAGGGCCTGGGCCTCTGTTTCGTTCCATTTCGTCAGAAGATTGTCTATTGTTCTGTCTATATCCATGACTGTTGACTGTTTTCCTAGGCTGTGATTTTGCCACTTTTATATCGTTATCGTTTCGGCGCTCGCTTGGCGGTTTGTTTATATGTTCTTTTTGTGTGTTTGCTTTTATTGTGTCTGGCCAGAACCGGCTCGGGTAATGCTCCCGTTGTTCGGGTAATTGTTCCTTTGCCGGTTTCCAGTTGTCGAGCCACAGTTTTGGCTCTTGGTTAAATTTCATATTTGTTTCTCGTTTTGACAGTTCGCTTGCTTTCGTCGTAGTGTCCTCACTGGGCTTGCTCTTTTAATATCCTAATTCCCTCCTTAGATCTATTTGATTGTTCGGTTGGAGGAAGGAATGAATAATTTTGTTTGTTGTAATCATTGTTTCTAATCATTGTTGTCTGGTTTCAGATCGTGTATACGTATATGTTTGTGCCATTTTTTGTTTTCGTCGATTAGATCTACTATTACTGGTGAGATGATTCTCTTTACCGTTAGCGGTCCCATATGCTTCGGTGCTAATTTTGAGTTGATAGCTTTCTCTTTGTTGGACAGTGTATGTGCCCGTTTCCATACGATATCTCCGATTTTCGGTTTCCAGGGCCTTCTCCTTAAGTTGTAGAATTTCTCCTGTTTTTGGAACGCCCGAGCCATATGGATTTTTACTAGTTCATACGCGTCTTTCAGTTGTTCGCGAAGCTTTTTTGATGTCGTACCTGGGCTTTGTTTTCGTTCTAATTCGCACGGTTCAGCGAGTTCTCTACCGTTGTTCAAGAACGCCGGCGTATATCCTGTGCCTTCGTTTTGAGCTGTATTAAAAGCGAACTTTATTTGGCTTAAATTTTCATCCCAGCTTCTGTGGTCTCTTTCCACGTATTGGGAGATCATTGTTTTTATCGTACGATTTGCTCTTTCTACGGGGTTGCATTGGGGAGTCCATACCGGTGTCCACCGGTGTTGTATTCCTAGTTCCTTGGTTATTTTCTTCATGTTCCCTGATTTGAATTGCGTCCTATTGTCCGATATTATAACATCCGTGCATCCGTGTCGGTAGGCGATCTCTTTTAGAAAGCCTTGTGCCACTGCGCTAGCTGTTGCTTGGCGTAGAGGCTTTATCTCGATCCATTTCGAGAATCGGTCCTGCATCGTGAGGATCCACATGTTTCCCTTTTTGGACCTTGGTAGCGGCCCTATCAGGTCTAGCGAGACCTGTTCCCATGGTCTTTGTACCACCGTGGCGTGCAGCTTTCCTGCTGGTTGCATTTGTGATGCCTTGTAGGCCATGCAATTTTTGCATTTTTTTTATATATTGGCTGATGTCTCTAAACATCCCTGGCCAATAGTATAGCCGAGCTACTCGGCATATTGTTTTCGCGATCCCGAGGTGACCCGCTGATGGGTCGTCGTGATATGTCCGTAGTATCTCCGGACGTTACTCGCGAGGTAGGAAGCGGTGCACTTGGACACGGTGCATTTGGACACAGCCAATCACAGCACCGTGTGATTAGAGACATTTGTAGGGTCCCTTGGAACAGCAACTTGTGATTGGACTGTGTCCAATTGCCCCGTGTCCAACTGATATACACCCCGCGAGGTATGCATCGTTTCCATTGATCCTGGCTTGATACTTCTTTGAAGTCGAGACTGTGGAGGATATGTCTGTATAAGTTGCCGTCCCTTATCTGGTAGTCTGGTAATAGCTGAGGTTGCTCTGCAACTTGTTTTTTCTTTTGTTTGTACCATTGGCACTCCGTGTTTGATTGTATTGCGGCGATTACCGGTTGTCGGGATAGTGCGTCGGCTACTCTATTCATGCTTCCTTTTCGGTAGCGTATGTCAAATGTATAATGTTGTAATTCGAACTTCCACCTGCCTAATCGTCCTGATGGTGATTCTAGTTTTTCTAGCCATCGTAGTGATTGGTGGTCGGTTAGTACGGTGAACTTGTATCCTTCTATATAACAGCGCATTTTCCTGATTCCCCATACTACTGCCAGGCACTCTAGTTCTGTTGCGTTGTAATTTTTTTCGGCATTATTGAGCGTCCGACTTGCGTATGCTGTCACGCGCTCTCCTTCCTCGAGTACCTGTGTGAGTACCGCTCCTAGTCCGTGCGTGCTGGCGTCTGTTTGTAGGGTGAATTCTTGGTTAAAGTCCGGGCAGGTTAATATCGGTGCGGTAATTAGTGTTTGCTTTAGTGTTTGAAATGCTTTTTCTTCTTCGTCTCCCCATTTCCATTTTTCTTGTTTTCGTGTTAGATTTGTTAGTAGTACCGCTATTTTTGAAAATCCTGTAATGAAGCGTCGGTACCATGATGTCATGCCCAGGAATTGGCACATTTGGCAACGGTTGTCGGCGTTGGCCATTTGGCTACTGCGTTCGTTTTTTCAGGGTCTG
>NW_022639670.1:397934-399678 GCF_010583005.1 Odontomachus brunneus | reverse complement strand
CATGCCCAGGAATTGGCGTATTTGGCGGACGGTTGTCGGCGTTGGCCATTTGGCTACTGCGTTCGTTTTTTCAGGGTCTGTTCTTATGCCTTGCTTGTCGACTATGTGTCCCAAGTATTTTAGACTGGGTCGACAAAAATGGTATTTTTCTATATTTAGCCGGAGATTCGCCTTTCTTAGTTGTTCGAATACCTTACTTGTCAAGTAGTACTGTCAAGTGTTCCTCGAAGGTTCTGGTAGCGATAATTATATCGTCCAGATATACTTGCACATTGACTTCTAGTTCTGGTCCTATAATTGAGTCTAATAACCGTTGAAAGGTTGCTGGTGCGGCGTGTAGTCCAAATGGCATTACCTTAAATTGTTTTAGTCCTCTGCCCGGTACTGTAAAAGTGGTGACTGCGCGGCTGTCTGGTGTTAGCGGTATCTGCCAGTAGCCGTTTTTCAGGTCGAGTGTTGTGAGATATTTCGCTCCCCTAAGTTTATCCAATGTTGCCGTTATTTGCGGTAAGGGGTATGCGTCCGTTTCGATTACTTCGTTAACCTTCCTAAAGTCGATGCAGAACCTATGTTTTCCATCCTTCTTTTTTACTAAGACAATCGGTGAGCTCCATGGGCTCTGTGACGGTTCAATTATTCCTGCCTCTTCCATTTCGTTAACTTCTCTATCGATTATACTCTGCATTGCTGGATTCCTCGGCCTGTATCGTTGTTTAATGGTTCTATTCCTGGTTTCACTCTGATTTTATGTTGTATTAATTTTTTCGGACCGTGAATTTTCTCGAATTTCTTGAATTCGTTTTGTAGGAATCGTTCCAATTGTTGTGTCTCCTTGTTTGTACGCGGTTGCATACCCTCTGATATTATGCATGTTTTCCTCCGACCTTTCTGCCGTATTTTTTTTTGTAGCGGTAATGTTATTCGGAGTTTTGCCCATAAGTCCACTCCGATGAGCATGCGGCTTTCAAGGTTTGGTATAACGTCAAATGTATGCCAGTGGGAGCGGTGCACTTGGACACGGTGCATTTGGACACAGCCAATCACAGCACCGTGTGATTAGAGACATTTGTAGGGTCCCTTGGAACAGCGACTTATGATTGGACTGTGTCCAATTGCCCAGTGTCCAACTGATATACACCCATGCCAGTATCGTCTGTCATCTATCGTTACCGGTACTTTTACTTTTCCTCGAATTTTTATACTTGTGCCATTCGCCAGGCGTATTGATTTGTCTCTTTTCTGTATCGGATGTTGCCACTTGTTTGCTAACATCGCGGTTCTCTGGCTTATATTAGGTGGTAAACTTAGTTCCTGGGGTTTTTTTGTTTAAAAAACTCATTTATTTCGACATCAAAAGCAAAAAATACATTAATCGAAGTAATTTTCCTCGCTAGCTATACATTTTTCCCATCTTTCGGGCAACGCGTAGATTCCGCGACGATAGAACGATTGGTCTTTTGATGCAATTCATTCGTCGATCCATTTTCGCACATCCTCGTAATTTATGAAGTGTGTATCCACCAAGCCGTGCTGCATCGACCAGAACAAGTAATAGTCCGAAAAAGCTAAGTCTGGTGAATACGCTGGGTGCGGGAGAACTTCCCACTCGAGCTGCATCAGTGTTTCTTTGACGGCTTTGGCAACGTGTGGTCGAGCGTTGTCGTGCAAAAGCATGACTTTACGTCGATTGCTGGCTACTGCTGGCCTTTTTTCCAACAATGCTTCATTCAGACGGTTTAATTGT
>NW_022639670.1:394799-396069 GCF_010583005.1 Odontomachus brunneus | reverse complement strand
GCATGTTCTTTCCGATGGAGCATAATTGCCATAAGCTTCGAAAAGCAATTTATGAGCTGCAGCTGCAGTTTTTTTCAAGTCAAAGTAATGAAGCAGCACATGTCGAAAAAACAACTTATCACGTTCCATATTTAATCAAAAGAAAAAATAGCACTGCTCGCTTAAATGAATCTCTTCGCACTGAATTTTATTGACAAATGTCTAACCTCTAAAATGCAGCCAGTTTCAGATGTCAAAATAAATTACACCTACAACTAACGTCATCTAACTGTGAGCCGCAGGAACTAAGTTTACCACCGAATACATGAAATCTCGGATCCGGAGTCGATTAATGCATTAAGCGGAGTCTTGTATATCTTGATTCTTACGTGTGGGCGCGGTGTGTATATTATTTGCGGTGTCCTTGGGACCGAGGGTCGCCCTATTGCTCCTCGGTCCGTGCGGCGTTTCCCGGTCGTGGATGGCAGTCTTTTGTCAAAACTCCATCCCTCCCGCACTGGGAGCAAAACTTCTTTGCCGGTTGTCTGCAAAATCTTCTTGTATGTCCTCTTTGTTCGCATCGCCAGCAGCAATCCGTGGCATTGCATATTACTGCCGTTGTTGCCGTTTGCGGTGGTAAGCGCGTATTTGTGCGCACATTTTTCCTCTGATGTTCAATATCCTCTATCTCTGCTGCTTGGGCCTCTAGTTCTCCTAGTGTATATATGTTCTCCCTCCTGATGTGCAGCTTTAAGTCTGGGGTAATTATGCAGTATAGGGGACCCATCTCCGATGACCTTGATCTTGATATATATTATCAAGGACACTCTCCTAAATAACCTTTAGAAAATTTTAGCCGTCGCTCATTGTTTATTAAAAAGTTATTAACAAAAGAAGTTTTGGTAATTATAGACTATAGAAGAGTCAGCTGTAATGACTTTGACCTTGACATATATTGTAGAGGTCATCCTCCTGAGTAACTCTCAGAAGGTTTTAGCCGTCGCTCGTTGTTCGTTAAAAAGTTATTAACAAAAGAAGTTGCATAAAATGAGTATAATTTTTGGACACTATATATACAAAAACGATATTGTGTATAGTTAACGAGCAATATCGAATAATAACTACAATATCGAACGACTAGTGCGGGGGGCGCAGCCCCCCGCACCCCCCTCAAAACTAACCTAACCTACCTATCGTCACATTAACCGTCAGTTAATTGTTTATTAAAGTGTTCAACTTTTGTGTTAATGTGACGATAGGTTAGGTTAGGTTAGGTTAGTTTTAAGGGGGG
>NW_022639670.1:394344-394789 GCF_010583005.1 Odontomachus brunneus | reverse complement strand
CCGTCGCTCGTTGTTCGTTAAAAAGTTATTAACAAAAGAAGTTGCATAAAATGAGTATAATTTTTGGACACTATATATACAAAAACGATATTGTGTATAGTTAACGAGCAATATCGAATAATAACTACAATATCGAACGACTAGTGCGGGGGGCGCAGCCCCCCGCACCCCCCTCAAAACTAACCTAACCTACCTATCGTCACATTAACCGTCAGTTAATTGTTTATTAAAGTGTTCAACTTTTGTGTTAATGTGACGATAGGTTAGGTTAGGTTAGGTTAGTTTTAAGGGGGGGTGCGGGGGGCGCAGCCCCCCGCTAGTCATTCAATATTGTAGTTATTATTTGATATTGCTTGTTAACGATACACAGTATCGTTTTTGTATATATGGTGTCCAAAAATTACGTTCTATTTATGGAACTTCTTTTGTTATCACTTTTGTAATC
>NW_022639670.1:378491-394334 GCF_010583005.1 Odontomachus brunneus | reverse complement strand
ACCCCCCTCAAAACTAACCTAACCTACCTATCGTCACATTAACCGTCAGTTAATTGTTTATTAAAGTGTTCAACTTTTGTGTTAATGTGACGATAGGTTAGGTTAGGTTAGGTTAGTTTTAAGGGGGGGTGCGGGGGGCGCAGCCCCCCGCTAGTCATTCAATATTGTAGTTATTATTTGATATTGCTTGTTAACGATACACAGTATCGTTTTTGTATATATGGTGTCCAAAAATTACGTTCTATTTATGGAACTTCTTTTGTTATCACTTTTGTAATCACTTTTTAACGAATAACGAGCGACGGCTAAAACCTTCTGAAGGTTACTCAGGAGGGTGTCCTTGATAATATATATCAAGGTCAAGGTCATCGGAGGTGAGTCCCCTATACTGCATAATTACCATTGGTTCTTGTATCTATATGGGAAATACTGTTCCCGAAATGCGTTCGTGAAGTCATTCCACTCTTTCCACACCTTTTTGTTGTTCCTGTACCAATGTAAGGTACTCCCGCGCAGTAATTCCAATTCGGGAGCGGTGCACTTGGACACGGTGCATTTGGACACAGCCAATCACAGCACCGTGTGATTAGAGACATTTGTAGGGTCCCTTGGAACAGCGACTTGTGATTGGACTGTGTCCAATTGCCCCGTGTCCAACTGATATACACCCGTTTTAACCTGGCTGGTTTAAAGGCGCTCGTCGTCACCGGTCTCTTACGCCCTGTATGTGTTCGCGATCGTAAGTGTTAGCGGCGTGGCGTGAGGAGGAAAGGATGTCGACGTCGCGTATCCACTTTGGTCGACGGAGCGGTGTATGGAGAGGAAGCCGACGTCGTGTATCCACTTCGGTCGGCAGAGCGGTGTCGGAGAAAGGATGTCGACGTCGCGAATCCACTTCGGTCGACGGAGCGGTATATGGATAGGAAGCCGACGTCGCGTATCCACTTCGGTCGGCAGAGCGGTATCGAAGAAAGGATGTCGACGTCGCGAATCCACTTCGGTCGACGGAGCGGTGCATGGATAGGAAGCCGACGTCGCGTATCCCCTTCGGTCGGCAGAGCGGTGTATGGATAGAAAGCCGACGTCGCGTATCCACTTCAGTCGGCAGAGCGGTATCGGTGAGAGGATGTCTACGTCGCGTATCCACTTTGGTCGGCAGAGCGGTATCGGAGAAAGGATGTCGACGTCGCGTATCCACTTTGGTCGACGGAGCGGTGTATGGATAGGATGCCGACGTCGCGTATTTACTTCGGTCGACGGAGCGGTATCGGAGAAAGAATGTCGACGTCGCGTATCCACTTTGGTCGACGGAGCGGTGTATGGATAGGATGCCGACGTCGCGTATTTACTTCGGTCGACGGAGCGGTATCGGAGAAAGAATGTCGACGTCGCGTATCCACTTTGGTCGACGGAGCGGTGTATGGATAGGATGCCGACGTCGCGTATTTACTTCGGTCGACGGAGCGGTATCGGAGAAAGAATGTCGACGTCGCGTATCCACTTTGGTCGACGGAGCGGTGTATGGATAGGATGCCGACGTCGCGTATTTACTTCGGTCGACGGAGCGGTATCGGAGAAAGAATGTCGACGTCGCGTATCCACTTTGGTCGACGGAGCGGTGTATGGATAGGATGCCGACGTCGCGTATTTACTTCGGTCGACGGAGCGGTATCGGAGAAAGAATGTCGACGTCGCGTATCCACTTCGGTCGACGGAATGTCTAGGATCTCTAGGAATTTCGTGTTCTGGTCGGTCGTGCGCCTGAGTTGAGCTCTCCGATCAATCTCTCTCAATATCGTTTTGTAACGGCCTTTTATACTAAATTATAACAAACAGTGAGGCTGTTTGTTGACCTTGCGGTTATCCCGCGCGCGGTTGTTCGGCGTTTCTTTGTTACTATTGTTAATGTTATTTCGGTTGTCGTGACGATTTCCCGGATCGTTACAAAGATGTAGAACTGTAATCAAGAAAATTGTTATCATCTTCGTGCGATGATAGGTTATAATTTGAAGAATTGGAGCTATCGTTTCCTGATTCAAAATTCTTACACGGTTCATCCAAATCGTTTTTTAAATTATGTTTCTTATTCTTATTTTTTACATTTGCGATGTATTTTAATCTATTATTAATTTGTTTTTCTCCAAGGTTTCTAAATGTTTTTTTTTCTCAGCATTATTAAATATCACACTATTAAAATCACTAATGTTATTACTTTGAATTAAGGAGTAATGGCGTAGAGCTACTCAACTGTCCAGTGTGCTCAGCCATATATTGAAACTAAAACTGAAACTTACTTTGAATTAATATTTAAATTACATAAATAAATATTAACGCATTTGAAACCTTTTTGTTGATAAATTACCCGATAGTTCACAGATTTTATATACAATACCACACTTTCTCTATCACATACACAAACGTTTATTGAACGTTTTAGGAACGTCCAATTTAAACGTTCGCGGTTGGACATGATATGGACGTCCGAACTGAACATCGTTGCTAGCTAGGTACCCTACCCTAATAGCACAGATGTCCAGGGGACATCCAGAGGACATCCTGAGGACATCCTGAGGACATTATTCGTCCTCAGGACGTCCTTAGGACGTCCTCAGGAGATCTTGTGCTGTCTGGGCTAATAGCACAGATGTCCAGGGGACATCCAGAGGACATCCTGAGGACATCCTGAGGACATTATTCGTCCTCAGGACGTCCTTAGGACGTCCTCAGGAGATCTTGTGCTGTCTGGGCTAATAGCACAGATGTCCAGGGGACATCCAGAGGACATTCTGAGAACATCCTGAGGACATTCTTCGTCAGAATGTCCTTAGGACGTCCTCAGGAGATCTTGTGCTGTCTGGATACCCTAATAGCACGCATGTTCAAAAGACGTCCAAAGAACATCCAGAAAACATTCAGAGGACATTTTATGTTCTATGGATATCCACTGGACGTTCCCTGAACATTGCGTGCTATTAGGGTACCCTAATAGCACGCATGTTCAAAAGACGTCCAAAGAACATCCAGAAAACATTCAGAGGACATTTTATGTTCTATGGATATCCACTGGACGTTCCCTGAACATTGCGTGCTATTAGGGTACCCTAATAGCACAGATGTCCAGGGCACATCCAGAGGACATTCTGAGGACATTCTTCGTCCTTAGAACGTCCTTAGGACGTCCTCAGAAGATCTTGTGCTGTCTGGGTAGGTAAGGGCCAGCGCACGAACATTGCCGTAGCTCCTTTCGCCATCTTACGTGACAACCTTACGTTACGTGAACGTACGACAACGCACGAAAACTTTACGTTACGTTACGTGAAAAACGGTTCTGTGACAAAGGTAATTAAATCAGATTATTGAACAATAAGGAAAAAACAATAATAATTTATATTTACAGTTATAATTAGAAATATCTATATTGAGCACATATTAATTTTATTAAACTGTTATCTGTACAAATATCTGTACAAAATTATAAACATTGCGTTATGACCTTGTCACGTCTCGGCTTCGCTCGACGCGGTCGGACGACTTTGGCGTCGTCGGTCAGGCGATCGCGATACCGACAAGCGGTGGATGTGCTCGCCGGTGTCCAGGGTCTTTCGGACGCTCGGTGTTGAGTGTGCGTGTGTTGTGTGTGTGTGTGTGAGGTAGAGTAAGAGCCCGTCGGTTACAGCAAACAAAAAAAAATAAAAAATAATTTTTTGAATAGGGATACACTTGGTGTTTCGGTCGCGGACTTATTTCTAATCTTATAGCTAATTTTACATCTATTCGCAACTTATAACTAAATGCAGTCTTATACTATCGCGGATTTATAACTAACTCGTGGCGCGTGGGGCGCCTGTCGCAAGCTTCCCCGCGGATGCGAAACGGTATTGTTGTATCGGCGGCGGGGACGCGGTGGCGGTGCGCAGCGGTCGTTGCGGCGGCTCTATTAATCTCAGCGCGGCGGATCGGACGTGACCGTGATGGAGGCGGCGGTTCGCCTAGGGTGATGGTATCGGCGGACGAGGAAACGCACGAGAGGAGCCAGCAGGCGGGGAGGGGTGTATATCAGTTGGACACGGGGTAATTGGACACAGTCCAATCACAAGTCGCTGTTCCAAGGGACCCTACAAATGTCTCTAATCACACGGTGCTGTGATTGGCTGTGTCCAAATACACCGTGTCCGTGTCCACCGCTCCCGGCGGAGAGCCCAGAACGCAGGGCAGAGACGGTGAGCTCGCCATGACGTAAGCTCTGTATCCCTCGTGTGCTGGTTAGTCTTTCTTCGTGGTACTGGTCTTGAGGGCAGATGAGCGCACCTTTCTTTTTAGTCGAGTCTCTAAGCGGCAGGGAGGTCAAAAGCGCTTGACCGAAACGGTGAGCGCGCCACCTCTGGTTTCCGTACCTCTCAGAGAGCGGACTAGGCAGGAGACAGTACACCCGGGATGATGAGCGCACTTTCCCGGTCGTAATAATCTTCAGGATGTGAGCGTATGCTGGCGAGGAGTCAGGAAGCGGCGAGCGTACTGGGGCGAGTACGGACGCCTCGGGACTGGTCCCTTATCGTTACCGCTCGCCGTTTATATACCTGTCAGCTCGCGATTTCGACACGTACACCGCTCCCCCACGCGAGGGAATATTCGGCGGCGTCGCGACCCGGCGGTGGTTTTGTTTTCTTTATTTGACGCTTTTGCGCCTGTTATACGACCCGACGGATGTTCGGTCGGGTCATCGTGACGAGCATTAGGGAGTCGATTCTGTATCTCGAAACGAAGTGAAAATTACAAAAGTGAGCAAATATACTAGAATATTCGTAATTTCATTGGTCAGTGCCTAGTGAATGTGCTCACTTTTGTAATTTTCACTTCGTTTCGAGATACAGAATTGACTCTTAGATGCTTCGTCACAACCTCTTCCCAATACTATGTATAGAGTATGTTTGACATATAAATATTGAAATAAGATTTTAGGTTCTCAAGTCAACAAATATAAAAACATCAATGTCTATGAAGTTAAAATGTTTATTGTTCTCATTATTCTTAATTTATTATATGAGACTAAAACGGAGAAAAACACAAAAGATGGCAAAATAGACAATGGATCGTGAAACTAATTAATCAACAGAGAAAACAGCAAGGAGAATATGAAAATCTATTTCAAGAATTAAAAACTGATGAAGACATGTTTGTCAAATATGTCAGGATGAATGTTCAATATTTTAACAAGTTATCAATCATGCTAAGATCTTACCTGGTAAAAAAAACTAAGAAAGGTCTGTCTCCGGAACCTTAATAATAACATTAAGGTAAATATGATTTATTAGTAAAAAATTGTTTGATATAACTACTTCTTAAATTTTTAGTTATGTTTAGAAATCATTGTTAGAAAAAAATGTTTCACGAAATTATAAACTATATAGCAAAAATTGTGATACATTTTTCAGATATCTTGCAACAGGGAATTCAGTAACAAATATTGTATTTTCTTTTCGAGTTGGGCAGTCAACTGTTAGTTAATAAAAGAAGTATGTCTAGTTATTGTTAATACATTACAGCCTCTATAATTAACATGTCCAACTGAAGAACAATGGAAGAACATTGCTAATGGATCATTATACGAGTACATAATGGAAACGTAACATGTGCGATAAAAAATCCAGGCATACAGATATTACTTTCGGGAAGATAAGCACGTAAAGTGGACAAATTAAGTCCATTATGTTTTAAATATTTTCCAATAATTGACGATTGAAAAATGTCTTCGTCTCTATTTCCTCCATAGGCTCCTATATCAACTAAACTAAATGTATATAAATGATCAGATATTGCCATAAGAACAATGCTGAGTTGTTTCTTATAATTAAAATACAAGCTTCCAGAATTAGGAGGACATCGCAAAACTATGTGTTTTCCGTCAATAACTCCAAAACAGTTAGCCATATTCCATCGATTCCAGTATCCATCAGCAATATTCTTCCACTGTTCTTCAGTTGGACATGCTAAATAGAGGTTATAATGTATTAACTAGACACAATTGCGATTCCATCCTGCTAATTCTGGAAGTTTGTATTTTAATTATAAGAAACATTTCAGCATTGTTCTTATGGCAATATCTGATCATTTATATACACTTAGTTTAGTTGATATAGGAGCCTATGGAGGAAATAGTAACGAAGACATTTTTGCATCGTCAATTATTGGAAAATATTTAAAACATAATGGACTTAATTTGTCCACTTCACGTGCTTATCTTCCCGAAAGTAATATCTGTATGCCTGGACTTTTTATCGCAGATGTTACATTTCCATTATGTACTCGTATAATGATCCATTAGCAATGTTCTTCCACTGTTTTTCAGTTTGACATGCTAATTATAGAGGCTGTAATGTATTAACAATAACTAGATACACTTCTTTTATTAACTAACAGTTGACTGCCCAGCTCGAAAAGAAAATACAATACTTGTTACTGAATTCCCTGTTGCAAGATATCTGAAAAATGTATCACAATTTTTGCTATATAGTTTATAATTTCGTGAAACATTTTTTTCTAACAATGATTTCTAAACATAACTAAAAATTTAAGAAGTAGTTACATCAAACAATTTTTTACTAATAAATCATATTTACCTTAATGTTATTATTAAGGTTCCGGAGACAGACCTTTCTTAGTTTTTTTTACCAGGTAAGATCTTAGCATGATTGATAACTTGTTAAAATATTGAACATTCATCCTGACATATTTGACAAACATGTCTTCATCAGTTTTTAATTCTTGAAATAGATTTTCATATTCTCCTTGCTGTTTTCTCTGTTGATTAATTAGTCTCACGAGCCATCGTCTATTTTGCTATCTTTTGTGTTTTTCTCCGTTTTAGTCTAATATAATAAATTAAGAATAATGAGAACAATAAACATTTTAATTTCATAGACATTGATGTTTTCATATTTGTTGACTTGAAAAGTTAAAATTTTATTTCAATATTTATGTCAAACATAGTGTTGGGAGGTTATATCGCAATTTTTATAATTTTGTACAGATACATTTAATGTGAAATGCTGCTCAGACAGGCCGTGCGTCATCGATCGAAACAAGTGATAGAGGAAACAATGTCTGGTGAATACGGCGGGTGGGGTAAAACTTCCCAATTGAGTGTTTCCAAGTAGGTTTTGACCGGCGCCGCAACATGTGGACGAACATTATCATGCAGGAGAATAATTTTGTCGTGTCTGGAGTAGTAGTGGGCGCGTTCTTCCTTGAGTGCTCGGCTCAATCTCATCAATTGTGTTCGGTAGAGAGCCCCAGTAATGATTTCGTTCGGTTTGAACAACTCATAATACACGACACCAAGCTGATCTCACCAAATACACAACATGAGTTTTTTCCATGAATATTCGGCTTGGCTGTCGATGTTGAAGCATGGCCACGTGGTCCCCATGATTTCCTCTTCTTTGGGTTATCGTAGTGGATCCATTTTTCATCACCACTGACTATATGATGCAAGAAACCCTTTCGTTTATGCCTGGCAGTATTTCGCATGTGCAAAATCGGCGTTCAACGTTTCTCGGCTTCAGTTCATATGGAACCCAATTTCCTTGCTTTCGAATCATTCCCAACGATTTTAAACGATGTGAAATTGCTTGTTGAGTCACTCCTAATGTAAGTGCAAGTTCTTTTTGCGTTTGGCACGAATCTTCCTCCAATAATGCTTCCAATTCCACGTCTTCGTACACTTTCGGCCTTCTGCTACGTTCTTTGTCTTCGACGTGAAACTCGCCGTTCTTAAACTTTTGAAACCACTCACGACAACTTCTCTCACTTAAAGCAGCCTCACCATATGCTAGTAATCGATGCGCCTCAGCTGCAGATTTCTTCAAATTAAAGAAGTAAATCAAAAGCAAATGACGCTTATTCGGCTCAAAACTCGACATTTTCGCACGAAAAAAATTATGTGATGCTGATACAAAATCGCTAATATTTCAAGATTATGGTGTTGCCAAATGTCCAACCTTACGATATGATGTTTTACATCTGACAATTTCAACCATAACTTACTAGTGGGGCCATCTTTTGTCAAACGGCGGAGACTTATTTGTACTCCCAATAGATTTACGCATTTTTGCGCTTTTTTTGTAGCTTTTGTTCTGTAGCTTTATTTCTCCTAAATATTACGTGGAGCATATTTTATACGGAAAAGCAGAACGAGGAATTATAAAACATTAATTGTAAACGATATTTATTGATTAAAATGTTTTTATTAAACGGATAAGTTGAAAAAAGAAGCGTATTAATAAAAATTGCAATGAATGAAGTAAATATAATTTTTTAAAATGTATATAAATATTTATTTATCACTATACTTTTCCGAATTTCTGCACAAATTGTGCTCCATGTAATATTTATAACAACCAAATCAACGAAACGTGTTTACTCCGTTATATATACTCTTTGTGTGAGCGCATACACAAATCTGTGAAAGAAGATTTAAAAGCTGTAAAGTTTGGCTTATTACGTTTGATTGCCACGTTTTTGCTTGTTGCAAATATGATTTTAAATTATATGTTAATGGCTATGATCACACTGGTAATATGAGCACGAAAGCAACCAAAGAGGTATATGGAAATAACGATGAAAAAAGTTACAAAATTATTTTATATCTGCAATTGTTACAAAAAATTAGAAGACAGACGAAGTCGCAGAATGTGGGTAAGACTCATATTTTCTGAACAACGAAGATTGTTACAAAGAGCCAGTGATAATTTGAAATGCTATTGTCTGATAACGAAAAATATTTTAACTATCTGCGGATGTCACCAACAATGTTCGATGAATTACTGACAATCGTTGGACCTCACATTGAAAAACAGAAAGTAGTTCGTAATCCAATAAGTGTTCGAATAAGATTGCAGGTGACTTTACGATGGTTGGCTTCGGGTGACATGGTATGACTATCTTATGCTTTTTGCTTGTTCCGTATTTCCGCATAAAATTCACGGAAAAGCAGAACGAAACCGCACGGATCCGTTTAGTTACTCGTTACTTTTCCGCATTTACGCAATTCCGTGTTTCCGTACACTCATGTAATCGCACCCTGAGTTGTCTTGAACTATGAAGATACTAGATGATTGTGCCTATTACATTTTTCGACCTTAGTGGAACAAACTCTTACTCGATTTAACGTAAACACCCATTATTTTTCACATTTAAACCACATCGTTTGATACTTAAAAATTTTCATGGAAACTTACACAATTTACATGTAAAGAAGAACATATACGAACAAACTGAAAGTTCACGTAAAATATTTCACGTTTTGAGAATTCACCTTTCACGGTTAACGTTTGTCTCATTTATTAAATTTACTCATATTGTATTATTATATTATATTATAACTATAAATTTACATTGTATAATGCTTATTAATGTGTTATATATTACATTGTGTATACTGTAATTACATTTTAATTTTGATAATCTATATTACATAAATATTGCTTTCCACATTTTGATTGTTCACTTTTCATGTGAAATAACTTAAGCCAGCGGCACACGATGCTTGTTTTCGTGTTGGTTTGGTTGCTGGATGGAAATACTTTGTTCTGATTGGCGCATCTCTGAAGATGGATAGAAACGTACCAATCAAAACAGAGCACTTTCATGCAACAAGCAATCCAGCACGAAAACAAGCATCGTGTGCCGCTGACTTTACAGTGAAAAGTGAAAAATGAAAATGAAGTTCACGTGAAAGATTCATGATTGCTACTCTATGAACTTTCGCTGTACTCGCCAGTTCCAACCAATGTAGTTTTAGTGCAGCACTAGTTCAGTTGAAAAGAACAAACCTATGAACTATGGATTTTCAGTACTGGCAGTGCATTTCGGAACGCAGCCCTCGTACTAAGAACTCGAATTATCGTTAACACTCTATATCTGCAACTTCGTGTCTAAGTTTCGAGCAGGATGGAAGAGATGGACGTTGAAAATGAAGAAAGTAATGAGAAAGGAATCTTTCAAGAAGACATGTACGAAACTGAGGAGAAGATGATAAGCAGCGATACAGACAAGCAAATGGACGTAAAGGTCAATAACAGGGATGAGTCTGATAGTAGTGATGACGACGGCGACGATGATGAGGACGCTAATGAGGCGGAAGTAAAATCTTTAGAGTCTAACCTGGCGAAGAATTCGTACGACTATGGTAGTCACTTAGCTCTGATCAACAAACTGCAGAAAATGGGCGAGCTGAAACGTTTGCGAACCGCTAGAGAGAATATGAGCATTGTGTATCCATTAAGCCCTGAGCTCTGGCTCTCCTGGATACAAGACGAAACAAGTTGTGCAACCACAGCTGAGCAGAAGAACAATATAGTCGAACTTTGCGAGCGAGCTGTCAAAGATTATCTATGTAAGACCCTAATTCATATCAATAAGTTTGAGATTACTTTGAGTTTAATATATTTTTTGTTCAATCAAATAGAGATTCAATAAGAGCTGACAGTATATAGATTATGAATCTATTTTTATATTTTTACATCATTTATATGAAATTAAATGTTTCAGTTAACATTTTTGGCATTCTTTAGTAGAGAAAAACAAATTTGTGCAAAATATCTTAATAGACAATTTTATTAAAGTTAATCTTTATAAACAGAATTAAGAGTCATCTTGACCTGTAACAAGTTAACTTAAGGCTATGTTGTGAGTTCATCAAGAATTCCTGAAATATATGCTATCAGTGCAGTTTCAAATACCCAATAGTATAAACAATTTAATAATAGTTTAATAGAAGTTAATTTAACAGCAGTTTTTTTTTAAAGGAGGTTTTTCAAATATAGAGTAAACTAAGGCAAGTAGTTCGTAAATTTTATACAGGATAATGGTTTTAATCTAACAGGTTCATTTTTGTATGGAATTTCTGATGTTTTTTTATATATTTGTATTTGTAGAATCAAATATATAAAAAATTTGTTTTCGTTGAATATGTACTCAGAATTTCTTCATCATTTCCAGTTTTTTATGATTTATATCACTTGAGATATGTTGTATATGTATAAATATATTCCACAAAATTAAATTTAATTATGGATTTTTATATTCTCTCTCTCTCTTTTTAGTATTATAGATATATTAAATATCTTCTATATAAAAAAGTTCTTTTACTTATGTGATATATTTGTTTATAAACATTCAAGAAAAGTAACAATTGTTTTCCAACAAGATATGATAAAAACTAATGTTTTTGTTATTTTTCAAGACATCATAAATCTAATAAGAAAATCACTAGCTTCTACATTTTAAAGTAAACAAAATATGTCTATATATAAAAAAAAATTAATATTTTGGAAGGTTAAGAATCACATGAAAAACCTTAGAGAAAGGATAGAGAAGATGTTAGTATTTTTTAAATTTAGTATAAAAAGTACTATATAGACCATATAATTTGATTTGTTTGACAAAAGAAGCTTTTTTTTAGTAGACTAGTGTTGTAATCAAACAAAATCAATAAAAAGTATTTTTCAATCGGTTCTTACATGGATTGGTTTCTTTTTTATTTATTGTTATTGAAATAGTTATCCTGTGTGCTAATTACTGATTTAATTACCTTAACTTGTTCTATATTTGAATCTTTTAAAATGCTTATTATTAGATGTTGCTTGTATCATCGAGCATTTAGGATCATTGCATCAGGGGCAGCATATATTTAAGAAGGAATTGTGGACTTGCAACATGATTTTTAACTAATTTGTTATAACTCGACTGTATTTTATAAACAACAGGAATTTTAACAAAATTGACTGTCTATTGTTCAAAATACTTTCCACAAATTTGTTTTGCTCTACTAAAGAGGATCGAAAATGTTGACCAAGATATTTAAGTTTTCATAACTAACATTTGTACATAAATAGATTCACATTTTGTGATAGTTTTTTTATGTTTATTGTATACCTAAGAATCAATTATAATTATGTTTTTTTATATTGATAAATATTTCATAAAATTCTAATATTATGATATATATTTTTTCAGCTGTAGAAGTATGGCTGGAGTACTTGCAGTTCAGTATTGGAAATATGTATACAGAAAAAGATGGGCCTAAAAGTGTTCGTCAACTCTTTGAACGAGCTTTGACTACTGTTGCATTGCATACTGTCAAAGGAGCCATCATATGGGAAGCATTCCGAGAATTTGAAAACGTTCTATTGACACTGGTAAGAATGTTTTAAATAAACATTCTAGTAGAGAAAAATAAATCTTCAGATGAACAATTTCTGAAGTATATAGAGAAAGAAAAATAAAAATTGGCTTTTGTGTAAAAGGTGGAGATAAAAAATTATGGAATTGAACAATAAAGATATTTTAATCTTATTATTGTATTCCTATATATAATTAAAGTGTTATTTCTTATATCTTATATTTTAATAATATGTTGATTAACAACATATATAAAAAGTTTATTTTTTCTCTCTTATTAATTGCATTAAAATTTGTATGTTTAGATCAATACTGAAAATATAGCTGAAAAGAAGGAACAATTGGAGCGCATTGGCAATTTATTTCGACGTCAATTAGCTTGTCCTCTTTTAGACATGAATAAGACGTACGAAGAATACGAATTGTGGCGCGCAGGAAACAGTGCTGAAGTAGTTATAGATGAGAGTATTCTCTTAAGAGGTTACGAACAGGCTACTATAAAACTGAACTCCCTTCTTGCTTATGAAGAAAAGCTTATCTCTGCGCAAGGAGAAAACGAACTGCTCGACGCTTACAAAGGATATTTATTATATGAGAAACAGCAAGGCGACCCAGGACGTATTACAGTTCTATACGAAAGAGCGATAACCGATTTAAGTCTAGATGTGTCAATTTGGTTAGATTATATCACTTATTTAGAAGATAAAATCAAGATTGAAACTGTGTTGGATCCGGTTTATCAAAGAGCATCAAGGAATATTCCATGGTGCTCGAAGATTTGGCAAAAGTGGATAAGATCGTATGAGAGATGGCAAAGGCCTGTACTAAAAGTACAGGAATTACTAGAGAACGCCTTGACTGTTGGCTTCTCAGTAGCAGAAGATTGTCGAAATTTGTGGATCACATATCTTGAGTATTTGCGACGTAGATATGAAATAGTTCTTGAAGAGGAAGAAAAACGTCTGGACATTCTCCTTGACACGTTTAATAGAGCATGCGACTATATGGCTCAGTATTTCGGATTGGATGGCGATCCTGACTGTATTATCCTGCAATATTGGGCGAGAACCGAAGGAATACACGCAAATAATATGGAGAGAGCTCGAGTACTGTGGGCTGATATTCTCTCACAAGAACATTCCACAAAAGCTTCCTACTGGCTGGAATATATAGCATTGGAAAGGTAATTATTAGAACAATAATGAGTTTGGTTCTTAATACTTGCTCTTAATACTCATATTGGTAGGTATATAAAATATAAATTAATAAATATATTTATTTATCTATATATCAGAGTTAGGAATATTACTTTAAGAAATAACACGTTAGAAATATCGTTACTTTTCGTAAAAAGTAACTCGTTACCGTTACTAAGAAAATTCGTTACTTTTTTGTAATACTAAAATATAATATGTAATTGATTTTAAGATGAAGTTATTATTTCTGAGCTTAAATTATTTCTAGCATAGCCAGTTTATCTAAAAAGAACAAATAATGTAAAACTACAATAATCATGACTCGAAAAATTAATATTTCTTTATGAGCTTAATTCTATTTTCTTATTTTTTATCTTTCTTCACATAAAAATTGTTAATACAGAGCCAGATCTTGTAATCTAAAAGAGAAAGAGAATTTTAAAAATTTTTAATAAATTTAATAACAAGTATTTGTGTAATAATATAAGATATATACACACTTGTATCTCATGGTTTCTTAAAAAAATGAACTACATTAAACATACTTATTATTATATTTATTAAAAATTTTTGACCTCTCTCTCTCTCTCTCTTTCTCTCTAAATTGCAAAATCCGACTTTGCATTAACAGTCATCTTAAAAATAAAATAAGATGAAACCACATATTGTCTTTCAGCGAACATCTAGATATTTTAATCCATTTAGAATATCTAACATACACATCATGTATTGCAGAGCTCGGGATAGTTTGCCCATTTCAGGTGATTTTCTGGGGTTACGCCTTCTATATCCCCTCGCTATGCGGCGGGCCATGCAACTGACGGTAGCGGCTCTCAGCGCCGTTGAAACTATAAGGGGCGCATCTATGTAGTGCCTACCAAAAATGCGTTCGGAAAGCATGCTGATCAGGGGTACTATTCCGTTCCCGCATATCGACAGTTGTCGAATCGGTAAGCGTCGTTGCGCAGCTTTTTTATACCGTGGAAAAACTGCGCAACGACACCTACTGGTCCGATAATTATCGGAACCACGGTAACGGAATAGCAGCCCAGCGCTAATGTGTCATTCAATCTTTGTACATGTAATCAGCGATAAAGATAAAATAACGTGTTAGCATGCACAAGGATTGAATGACGCGTTAGCGTTGATCAGCGCGCTTCCCAAATGCATCTTTGGTAGGCACCACATAGATGCGTCTCTTATAATCTCAACAGCCCTGAGGCGGAAAGGCGCGACTGTCACTTGTGAGGCCCGCTGTGCGGCAAAGGGAAGTAGTGGACGTAGCTCTCGAAAATCGCCTCAAATGTGCTAATAATTCCAAGCACTGAGCTAAATATTACTTGGTATTCGTTGAGTATTTACTAATAGATATTAAACGATGTAATAATATTCGATATACGACGAATATTAATATAATGTATATTAGTGAACTAATGACAATTGTGTTTAGATTTTTATTAGAGTATTATAATAGTTAATCCAAACGAGAAAATAATTTAAAACAAATCCAAGAAAATCCAAACCGTGCATATCGAATTAATAAATCTAAAAAAAAAAACAAAGAAATACTATTTCAAATAATAGTGTTTTTTCATCAAATAACATGCTTTCTTCCAATAAAATAAGGATTTTTATTTAAAAAATAATATTTTAATGAAACTAACTAAAATCGAACAAGTACGAATATTAAATCTAAAGAAATTTTTTTTCTCTGAAAAACGAATATATAAGAAGTTTAAGAAATATGGAGTAAAACAAATTCTGGTTTTAATGACCAGAAGCTGCTAACAAGTACTTATAATGTGAAACTAAGTACTATTAATGTGAAACATTATTGAATTTTAAATACAAGTAACAAAAATAGTAAATAGTTAAAAAAAAATTACGTATTTATTATTTTCATAATATTTTTGAAATATTACTGCAACAATGTTGCTGCAAGCTTCTATATGGGACTATTTATTGGAGCAATGTTAGCTATAAATTGAGTAATGTTGGGTCGAATATATCTATTGTTATTGTAAAATAGATACCTTGCATTTTGCAATCAACATAGAATTCCGAATATTGGCAATTCATTTGTTGTCAATATTGGTTACATATTAGGTTATATTGACCTAATGTGTTGCCAATATATACTAATAATGATATAATAATTTTGAGCAATATTACCAATTTATTCACATTTTATTTGTAACCAATATTGGGTATATGTTAGCTATATATTGGCTAGATTGGTTCAACATATGCCAGTGTAACCAATATTGAATCAGTGTAACGTCACTGAACTGTGCTACTAGGGAAGGAACTTACGTATACGCAATCATTTAAAAAATAGGGGCCCTGGAAGTGCCGGAGAAAACTGAAAAAGATAATACATATACATACATACACATACACACATACATATATATACGCACGCACGCACGCACGCACGCACGCACGCACGCACGCACGCACACGTATG
>NW_022639670.1:365860-378367 GCF_010583005.1 Odontomachus brunneus | reverse complement strand
TATATATATATTATATATATATATATATATATATATATATATATATATATATATATATATAAATGCTATTTTCATATGCAAAACATCTATTATTGTAAAAAAAAATATAAAATTGTGCAATTACTTCATAAGAATATGTATTTTATTGTTGTAGCTTATACAGGGTGTCCCAGATTTACCTCCGCATATTTTGTGGAAACGTAGAATCGATTGAAGTGAACATAAAAGTTCCATACTGTTTTGTGATATTCGCAATAAATCTTAAGATATTAATTAAAAAAGATTAGTGAATGATCACGCGCAATATGGTAGTGGCGCTGTCTGCCGTTGTATACTTATACGTTAGGTCAAACTGAACAAAAAAATCCTCTACCATTTTGCAAATGATTACATCAATTTTTAGATATTAATTAAAGAAAATTTGTACATTATGGTACATAATCATGTAACAATTTTCTTTAATTAATATCTAAAAATCTATGTGGTCATTTGTAAAATGGTAGAGGACTTTTTTGTTCGCGGCTGTCAGCTTTAAGGCTGTTGAGTGACGCGTTAGCGCTGATCAGCGCGTTTTCCAACGCATCTTTGATTGGCATCACATACATGTGTCCCTTATCATCCCAACAGCCCTGAGGCTTGGAGCCGCGACTGTCAGATACGTCGTCCACCACGAGGCAAGGGGGAGATAGAAAGCATAGCTCCCGAGAATCGACTGAAATGGGCAAACAATTCTAAGCTCTGACTTAATGTATAAATGTACAACGGCAGACAATTCCACTGCAGTTCATCTACCATATCGCGCGTAATCACTCACCAACCTTTTTTAATTAATATTTCGACTACTATTGCAAATATCACAAAACGGTATAGGACTTTTATGTTCACCTCGACTTGTTCTACATTCCCATAAAATATGTGGAGGAGAATCTGGGATATCCTGTATATTAGTAAATATTGCTTTAATAATATAATTCAACGTAATTAAATTATATTCTTTAACATGTTTGTACTTCGCGTTCGAGTCAGCAGTTAATATGACCGGTATTCATAGTCGGATCTTATATTTAAGACTGTTTTAAATTCATCTTCAGATATTGTGCGGATTATTTTATTGAACACGAAGTATATATATTTTTTTTGATAAGCCAGGGGAAATGCATTATATATATCCGCAACCCTCGGGAGAGGACCACGGGTTATGTAGGATTCTCCTCCGCAATAATACGCAGAGACCTACTCACTAAAACCTCTGGCGGGTCTGTCCTCAGTGCTCTGTCGGAGGATGCCTTGGAAACCACTCACGCATTACTTTCGGGACGTCCTCCTAGCACTATCCTTGAGGACTCCCTTCCGGGCCGGAGAATGGATATTTTCTCTCTCCGGCCGTCGCTCCGTGACCCAATATTGCGCTGTCTTCCTCCCGGGCCGCTATAACCAGGGAGGTGCACCCTCTCTTCCAGCGACCCGTAGAGGAGGGAGGCCAAGGCGAGGCGGATGGTTTCCCCGGTTCCCCAGCCCCTCCGGCGCCGACGGTGATGTTCAGCTGGCGCCGTAGGCTCCGGTCTATTTGGTCAGACAGAGCCATCACCGCCGAATTCCCGGATGTTTCGGGGTTCACCTCGACGGCCCCGCGACTCCTTAGGTATCTCCTTCCGACCCTCTGGCTCGCCTATGACCTAGGGGCTTTTGCTTGATCCCCGGCTCCCTCCTCTCGATAGCGCAGGCGGGGCCACCCATCCGGTGTCCCGACATGCGCCCCTCCTCGTGGCACACCGCGCAGGATGCGTCCTCGGCATTATCCCGCGCGATATGTCTTGCCCGGTCACAATGGAAGCAGTCCATTCTTCGGTCAATGGGACCGGAGCAGGACTGGGTGTGACCGAGCCCCAAGTACCTAAAGCACTGGAGTGGGCGACTGAGCAGTAACTCCACTCGAGCTGTCGCCCACTGCAGTGCCAACCTCCTGTCCTTGCGACGGCAATTGCCGCCGACAAGGGAAGCTACGCCCACGCGGCCCCCAAACCCCTCCGGTCCAATCGTATGGGGCCCAGCCGTACCTCCTCCTGTCCGCATCCTCCGCGGGCGGCGAGAGCGGTTGCTATTTCCTCAAGGAGGACCGACTCGTCGATTCCGATGATCTTCCCTGCTCTTGTCGGCCTGGAGACCCTTGTCTCCGGCAACACTTTACAAGCCTCTTCGCAAGGTTCTCCGCGTTCTCCTCCCTTTGGGGATCGGCTAGTCCAATGAGAAGGCTACAGCCCGCTTCACGAAGACCGGTTGGCCCTCTTTTAAGAGGATGGCCTCCTGAGTCCTTTTGAAGACCTCCACATAAGTGGGGCCGTCGCCTCTCATCCTGACCGTCACCGGTGGCGATGGCAGCCTCCTTACTGGGTGCAGTGCGAGACCCGTAGGAGGATGAGCCAGCGGAGCTGCAACGGCAGCCCTCCGCACAATCCCCCGGCGCCATCCAAGGCCAAGACTGATATGGCCATTAAATAGATCTTCTGAAATCCTACAACTTTCGTGAAACGTTTTCCTAAAAAATGCTTTTTTCGAAATATTCAACCGTTTCTACAATTTTGGCACATCCTGTATACAGGGTGAGGCAATAACTATTATCACCTTAAATATTTTTTAATCCATTTTTAATCCATAGTCCAAAGGAAAATTTGTATAACCAAATAGCATGATATAAAGAAAGTTGTAATATGACGATAATAACTTTTGTCCAGGCACTTCAGAGATATTAAAATCATCTTAATTTTTTTTTAATGGAATCGATATGTTTTGTTTCTATCATATGATAGAAGGGCTCAAAACAAGTTCAAAACATATAATACAAAATCATGAATAAGATTAAAAGTAAAAAAGCGATAAAAAAAAGTACGGATACAACGTGCACGATTGACTGATTTTCATTTTATTTTTATTTTATTTTATTTTATCATTAGTTTGTCTTGAGAACTTGCTAAAATAAGAAATGCTAAGATGTCTTTTAACAATGATTATTTTCCATTGAAATGATACCATCTCAATGAAGGTAGATACTTCAAGGAAAGAAGACAAATACAGAATTTTGTTGACATTCTCCATAAATGAGGATCATATCAACTTGTTCTTCAAATGGATACATCTTGCATGATGAACTACTCTATCGATACGAATCTGTTCATGTTCATGTTTATGATATCCTGTGAACTTAATTAAGATGTTGTTCGAAGTGTTTGTTTTCTTTCCTTGAAGTATCTACCTTTTTCATTGAGATGATATCATTTCAATGGAAAATAAACACTGTTGAAAGACATATTAGCATTTCTCATCTTAGCAAGTTCTCAGGACAGACTAATCATAAAATAAAATTAAATAAAAATAAAAATCAGTCAATCGTGCACGTTGTATCCGTACTTTTTTTAAATCGTTTTTTATTTTTAATTTTGTTCAATGATCTTGTGTTATATGTTTTGAACTTGTTTTCCTCCTCCTATCATATGATGGAAACAAAACATAGCGATTCTATTTAAAAAAATAAAGGTGACCTTAATATCTCTGAAGTGCCTCCACCTAGACAAAAATCATTATCGCCATATTATAGTCCTTTTTGTACTATACTATTTGGTTACACAAATTTTTCTTTGGACTATATAGATTAAAAAATATTTAAAATGGTAATAGTTATTGCCTTACTTTGTATAGTTATTACTATTAAGTTAACATTATACACACTAGCATACAGAACAACGTGTGAAGATAAGCCACATCAACCTGAGCATGAAGATTCCTAATAAACAAGACCTTCTTGCAAATAAGTACGAAATTTCGAGACATTAAAAAAGGAAGATTCGCAATCTTAACAAAACGATGTTGTAATACGAGCTCTATCAGAGTAAGATTTCATAGAAAATAACTAAAATGAGTTTGTTTTTTAGCGTTACCCGTACGAAACGTTCACGATATGTCGAAAAACAATTGTTTCCGCGTCGCTCGCAACCTTTTAGCCCCGTCAGCCGATATCCATTTATACTAAGAAGCAATCATGTTTCAGCCATCTTCGATTAAATTTTGCGTTTACAAAGTCTATTTCACGACGTACTCTAGTTTGTCAATCTTTTTTCATTAATATCTTGAAATTTTACATGGTTGTTTGCAAAATATCAGGGATTTTCGTGCTCAGGTGGACGTGCTATCTTCACACGTGGTTTTGTATGTTTTGCGTAGTATGTAGACATCCTGTATACAGAGTGATTTAAAAAAACTTTTTAATATTGAATGTATAAAATCTTGACAAAATTCTAAGACACTTTTTCCCTTCGGCAAACGCGTAATTATAAAGTTATTACCAAAAATAGTTACCTTATTATGGACCGAGTTCAAAAGATAGGCAGGGGCGGTGCAACTCACTATGACATGTGGGCGCTAATGTCGGGTGCCCGCTGCAGTCATTTCTTCGCCACACTAACTGCGTTCCAATATTCATTGCCAAAATACAATCTCTATTGTGCATAGGAAATATTCTTCTAACAATATTAATTATAACTTTACAGAGAAAAATAATTTTGCTCTTTTAGTAAAATCATCATTGTTACTGCATATTCGTCATGACAGCAAAAAAATTTAGTTGACGTAACTAATTTTACAAATTATTCGTTATCATAGCAGAAGTAATTTCGTAGCCAGGATAAAAAATTTGTTAAGTATATTTGTCCTAAGAATCACGTTAATTTGCTATCGATACAAAATAATGTATCCTTAACAAATTTATTTGCTATGGGAGCAAAACTGCAATTGCTTATATAAATCTATCACGATTTTTACAGCAAAATAATTTGTAGATTCAGCAAATTATACCCAGCAAATAGTGATTAGTACTCTTAGCAAATCTTTTTGCTGGGCCAGCAAATTATTTTTCTCCGTGTTGTAATGTTGCAATCGCACTCACACACACGGTAAGCAGCGGGCACCCGACATTAGCGCCCATGTGTCACGGTGAGTTGCGCCGCCCCTGCCTATCTTTTGAACCCGGCTCCCAATAGGGTAACTATTTTTGGTAATAACTTTATAATTACGCGTTTGCCGAAATTTTGCCAAAGGAAAAGGTGTCTTAGAATTTTTTCAAGATTTTGTACTTTTAATATTAAAAGGTTGTTTTGAATCATCATGTATATTAACATTTTTCGTAGAAACAATCTATAGTATAGAAGAAAAGAAAGAATAGCACATAAGAACGGCGCAAATTATTAAACTAAATATTCAATTTCCTTTTACTTAATTAGTCCAATTGCAATGCTTGACTAAAGCAGTATTTTTCACAACATAAAATTGAACTAATTAATAATTAGTTCATACTAGGATGGAATGGGAATGAAAAAAGGGAACTTAATACTGTCTTAGTTAGTAATTAAGGATAATTTGAATAAGGAAGATAGCTTTATGCGTTTGTTGGAAATGAAGACCAAAGATAATTTCAGTGTTTGACTTGTTTCAAATGACAATATTCTGCCATGAATATTTCTATTTGTCAATCGCATCAAAGAACCGCTATTTCAACTCTTATATGTTACTTTCTACTTTTTCTGTAGTTTAGATTGTCTTATATTCGTAATTTGTTTTAATTTGTTTACAGATATTGTGGTGATACAAAGCATTTAAGGAAACTGTACCATAAAGCGTTGGCCTCGGTAAAAGACTGGCCAGAAGGTATAGCAAATTCGTGGATAGATTTTGAACGCGATGAAGGTAATTTAGAACATATGGAAATCTGTGAAGTAAAAACGAAAGAAAGGTTTGAGAAAATTGCGGAAGAAAGGCAGCAAAACCAAGAAATTTCCACTGAAAGCAAGTCCTCTATACAGAATAAAAAAGCGAATAAACGAAAATCTGACGACACCGGCAAATGGAAAAATTTGAGCTGTTCTCAATCAAAGATCGTAAGAAAAAACAAAACACAAGCGAAACCGAAGTTACAAGAGAATCGTTTGAATATTAATATCAAACCAAATAATAATGAAACAGAATCGAAACCGGAAATTATATCACCGCCAGACTCTAAAACTACAAAAGATGAAGAGATTGATGGAAATAATCAGAAGAAAGTAGACAATAATATCACAATTTTCATCAGTAATCTGGATTATACAGCAACTGAAAAGGAAGTAAAAGATGCTCTGAAACCAGCCGGATCAATAATATTATTCAAGATGATCAAAGATTACAAGGGACGTAGTAAAGGATATTGTTATGTGCAATTAAGCAGTCTGGTACGTATTATTTTTTCGACTGATGAGCGAAAACCTAAAATAAAAAGATCATCATACTCTTTTTACAGGAAGCCGTGGAAATAGCTTTGAAGTTAGATAGAACCGTAATAAGAGGGCGTCCTATGTTTGTATCAAGATGCGATCCTAACAAAAGTACCAGAAACTCCGGATTTAAATATAATTCTACGCTTGAAAAAAATAAACTATTTGTTAAAGGTATAAAATCTTTAAGAGAGAGAGATACCAACGAGTTTATCGCGTTTTGTTTATTTATGCAAAATTACTTGAACCAAAATTATTAATAATTTTTTACTTAGAAAAATTCTCCTACATTTAATATTATCATCGTTTTGCAGGACTTTCAGTTATAACAACAAAGGAGGAACTTGAAGAAATATTTAAGATTTACGGAGCTTTGAAGGAAGTTCGTTTAGTTACTTATCGTAACGGTCATTCAAAGGGCTTGGCTTATGTTGAATATTACGACGAGATAATCGCTGCAAAGGCCCTTTTACATACCGACGGCATAAAGATTCACGACAGAGTTATCAGCGTAGCCATAAGCCAACCGCCCGATCGCAAAAAAGCTCAAACTGTAGAAGACAACGATGGACAGATCAAGTCGTTAGGTGCAACAACAACTAGCCGTACAGCGTTCGGTGTGCCTAAAACTTTATTGTCCATGGTACCTCGTAATGTTAAAATTAATAGTAGTGATAGCAATAGTACTAATGGCAGTGCAAATCTGACTGGAAATGGAGTTGCACAGTCAATGAGTAATCAAGATTTCAGAAATATGTTATTTAATAAAAAATAAGTTGTTATATTGCACATGATAATGCGTTACTTTCATCTATTGTTTACAATGACTTGAAAAATGTGAAATACAAAATATGCATTTTATGTATAAAATAAATGTTTAATATTAAATTCATATATACAAAAAAATATATATATTATGAATATATATCGTGAATAGTACGTTGAATAGTAAATCGTACATAGTACGAAAATGTTAATATATCGCTTGAAATACGTTCGTAGCCGAACGTTTTTCTTGCTTACTTTCTTGCTTAGAGTTTGAACTACTCTTTGAATCGAAGCAAATCGTATTTCAAACATTGCGAACACATTCGCATCTGAAAAAAATACATAGGGTGGGTTGGGGCAGCTCGCTATTAGCGCTTTTCAGCGCTACCGTGTTATTCTATTCTTGTATATTTAAGGAGTGATAAAGATAGAAGAATGGGGTAGCGTACAAGTACGTTGGTAGCGTATTCTCCGAACGTACCCATAGTCGCACCATCTATGAGCAAGTAAAATTTCAGGCATATATTATTCAATAAAAATATTAAATTGCTGCATTGTATACAACGTGTTACTTCGATCTATTGTTTATATCTATTCAACCGATGTGAGGAGAAAAATATTACAAAATATACATTTTATATCAAATAAATACTTTTAATGTATAAGAGAAATTAATATGTACAAAAGACTAAATGCTCAATATTAAAATGTTAATATATCGTTTGAGATACGATTTTTTTGTGACCTAGCATTGTCCTTGCGCTCTTGTTGAGTTTAAATAATTCTTAGACTCAAGATAAATTGTACTTCAAACACATCACGAACACATTTGTATCTTGGGAAAGTACAACTCACATATTCAAGATTAATTTTTGTAAAACAAGTTTACGAAAAATAATGTAAAATTCATTTTAAAGTCAAAATGTCATTTTATTGTGTAGGAAATGGAATGGAAAGAACTCACAGTTTGTAGAAACAAATAAGAACAGTATATTTAAACACTTTAAATTACAATCACAATGTCCGTCGCTACTTCGCACGACTAATCTCGTTGGGAGGCCACTCGCCTTATTCTAATTACGACTCGACTCTCCTGAGAGAATACCGCTCTCTCCTCACGCACTTCTGCACGCACTTACGAGGTTCTACCTCTCGCTCTTCCTCGTTACGCGCCTAGTTTCTATCTCTCTTCTACAACTGTTTCTCTCTTTCCTACAGTTACTTCCGTCTTACTCTCGCTAACTTTACTATTGGAACTCTACCGCAGCAGCTTTCTCGACTTCTCTCTGTCTCTACCTATATACTATCTCTGTTCTCTTTCCGGAGCGCCTCCTGGCCAGCTATCTGACTAGTGCTTAAACTGTTTTCACACAGATGCCGCAATCTATATCTTACAATTGTTTTGTTTTTTCGACATATTTATTTTAAAATAGTAGGTTCATACAGCATCAGCTTTTCAATGACGATATCAAGAGGATTCCTCATAAATTTATCATTGAACAAGATTATACTTTTTTTGTGAATTTATTTTACTACTTAAATGATGTTAATTTAAACAAAGTTGAGATAAACACACATATAACATCACAAATATAAAAATATTTTTTAATTTTTCTTATCAGATTTGATCTAATAAAAATATGCAAGGAAAAAAAAGATAAATATTTATAGTTAAGAGATAAATATCAATATTTAAATGAATATGTACCTGTACCCAGACAGCACAAGTACGTTCTATGACCCCACAGCTTCTATATACTGTAAGATATGGAAGCGGTGCACTTGGACACGATGCATTTGGACACAGCCAATCACAGCACCGTGTGATTAGAGACATTTGTAAGGTCCCTTGGAACAGCGACTTGTGATTGGACTGTGTCCAATTGCCCCGTGTCCAATTGATATACACCCGTAAGATATAGATAACGGCATCTATTGTTAGAGGGTAAAAATATTAGTTAGATAGCAGGCCAGGCGGCGCTACGGAAAGAAAAGGAGAGAATATAGGTAAGGACGGAGTGAGGATTAGAGGGAATAGTAGTCTGCGGAAAGAGATAGAAGGAAGTAGAAATTGGAAGAGCGCGAGAAATGAAAAAGCAGAGTATAACGTTAGAGGTACAAGATTGGAACTAGTGGCGAGTGACGAGGTAGTATAAGAGGAGAAAGAAAACCTCGAAAGCGAAACCTTGTTAGTTGCGTGCGCGATAAAGTATCAAAGGGGAGAGACGGAACTCTCTCATGTGGTAGCGGCGTCGGTGCTGGAGAGAGGCGTGTGGCCTTCCAACGATAGAAATTGTGCGTTATTGGGCGTAGGAACAGATGTGATTGTTTTTGTAAAGTTATATTAAATATACTGATTATTTGTGTTATACAATCCGTGACACGTCCTTTCTTTTCCTACAGAGGAAAATATTTCAGAAGTGGGATAGTGGATCCGCGAGCGGTTGTAGTACCGCGATAGGTAGCAAAGTTTCGCAAAACGTTGTAGCTCTGCGAGCGTTAATAGCTCAACGAACGTTAGTGTTTCAGTGAACATTAGCGAAGCTGGTGATCAATAGAATATTCGCCTGTTTAACGATTTTTGGGTTGCCAGAAATTGGGTGCGCGTTTGAGTCTCCACGTGAGCCACAGGTGGAACAAAGAAGGGTCACCTGTGCGAACAAGTAAACAAGGAAAACGTGTGAGATAACGGCGTTTAGTGAAAACAAAGAGACAAACCGTTGATCGATGAGGGCAACCAGGGGTAGAACAAGGATGGAGAAACAAAGACTTGAGGACTTGCCATTGGACCAACTGAAAGCCGAAGCTTCTTGATATGGATTACCTCTTTCAGAGAGAAGAGATATTTTGATCGATTCGATATCAACACACCTTGAAAGTCACGAGCCCATGCAGGACTTTGTTTAAAATTTTAACGTCCCTCTACCACGGACGGGGCAGGAGGAGCTAGTGGATCAAACGGAAGGAGTGGATCGACCTGCGATGGTGAATCCGGCGCACCCAGAAGTGGTGTCAATGTTGGCTCAGATGATGGGTCATATGCAGCAGTTGATTACTGCAGTAAATCGGAATACGATGAATGTGCAACAGCCTCCTAGACCTTATGGAGATTCCTCGCTGTTACTGCCTTCAGTAGCTGCTAGTGATCGAACAGCCAGTAGTTCGATTTCGCCGGCTAATGCAGTATCATTATTGGCCTTGCAGAGTTTGCAGGGGAGCCTACCGAAAATGTAAGAAGGTAAATACAACGTGTGGAGCAAGTAGCAAGAGCGCATCGAACGGGGGTGTATATCAGTTGGACACCGGGCAATTGGACACAGTCCAATCACAAGTCGCTGTTCCAAGGGACCCTACAAATGTCTCTAATCACACGGTGCTGTGTCCAAATACACCGTGTCCAAGTGCACCGCTCCCATCGAACGGCGGAGGATATAACAATGCTGGCAGCCTCTAGCAAATTCACCAGGATAGCTAGGAAATGGTATGATTCGCAGACGGGAGCTGTCTTGGAAAATTGGACGAGTCTGAAACAGAGTTTGATTAGAATGTTCGACCGTCGGATTCCCTTCTTGGCAGCAATGCAGAAGGTCGAAGCAAGGAAATGGCAGCAAGCTAGAGAGTATTTTCAGGAGTATGCGATAGACAAAATGTCTATCATGTACAGCCTGGATTTTCCAGTACAGGATACCATCAACTTGTTGATTGGAGGAATCACAAGCGAGGCGTTAAGGGCAATGGCAGCGACCATTCGAGTGGATGCGGTGGACCGCCCTAACAGCACAAGACAATTCTGAGAACGTTCTACGATCATCGGAAAAGTAGATTGCGTATATCCTCGTAACAGTCGAAATATATACTGCGATAACTGTAATATATATTAGGAAACTTCCTGGGTGCGTTCTTTTAGGCATCGGGTTTAGCAGTCGCAACGTATCTGATTTACCGGCTGCGCAGCTGATTTGAGAGAACGAAGTTCTGCGCTTGTGTGTTCTCAAATCACGTGGCGATTTAAAATTTAAGAAAAATCATACAAAAGAGGTGTAAATATCAATAAAATGGATATCATAATTGTGCTACGTAACATTTTACCGATTGTAATTGAGGATTTAGTTAACGAAAATACGGATAGTGATTCTAGTAGTTCTGACAGCTCAGATGAAGTGGTTAAGTGTGCAATTCATATACAACTTTATTGTCTCATTTTATTATATCGAATATAAATATAATAATATAAAATATGTTTATAGGATAGGAGACAAATCGTAAAGATGAAGCATTACATGCAAGTTATTGCTAGAATGGCTCCAAATACTTTTAAAAGTCACTTTCGACTTTGTCGGACATCTTTCGAGGTATGTTACTATATTACAGCATTTCATGCAAGTCTAATATTGTTAACAATATTTTTATTTATTTATTTATTAAAAATGTCGTTTTAAAATAATTTTATATTTTAAAATTTTTGTAGATTGTGAGACATGATATATTACCTTAGTGTAGAGCAAGGAAAGTTCAACTAGGTAATCATGGTAATCCATTGAGAAATCACTGCTATTGACACTATGGATTTTAGAGAATCAAGAATCATTTCGTGGAGTGGGCGATTGCTTCAACATCACTCGAAACAATGCACATAAACATTTTCTTTACATCTGCAGATGTTTGCTCAGTCTTGCAAATGAATATCTGCACTGGCCATCAGAGGCAGAATTCAGGCGTATCAAAGACAAATTTACAACTTTAAGGACAGGACATAGTTTCCCAAACGTTGTCGGTGCAGTTGATGGTGCACACATTCCAATCCCTGCACCGATAGAAGATCCGGTTAGTTACTACAACAGAAAAGGATTTCATTCCATAATTTTACAAGGTATCGCTGATGCCGAATGTAAATTCATCGATGTATTTGTGGGATGGCCTGGTTCATCACATGATAGTAGGGTATGGCGAGAGAGTCCAATAGGTCGTGGTCTTGCAGATGATACTATAAGACTATCTGAAGGAACGCATCTACTAGGAGATTCCGCATATCCGTTGCATTCATATTTAATGACTTCATTTCGTGACAATGGGCATTTAACTCGAAGACCAATTACAATACAAAACTAAGTTCCAAAAGAATTGTCATTGAGCAAGCGTTTGGTCTCTTAACCCTTTGCGGCATAAATTTTTCTTTACACGGAAAACAGCTGAAAATTGTTACCCGGGGGTTTTCGGGGTCGCTGATTACGAATCTGAAGTCAGATTTTGAAAATTCAAAATGGCGGATCCAAGATGGCCGTCCGAAAAGCGAAAAATTACCCAAACTTGATCATACTGAGTTCTCGGGGGTTTTCGAGGTCGCTGATTACAAATCTGAAATCAGATTTTGAAAATTCAAAATAGCGGATCCAAGATGGCCGACGGAAATGTGAAAATTTACTTGATCGAGATAAAACTGGGT
>NW_022639670.1:364396-365847 GCF_010583005.1 Odontomachus brunneus | reverse complement strand
GAGAAGGTTACGAAGTAGGATGTATTTATTTCAATTACCTAATTTGTAATCTATTTATTATAAAAAAGAAAAAAATTAAAAAAAATTATAAAATTATAAAAACCAAAAAAAAGTATCAATTAATAAATAACAAAAAAAAAATTAAAAAAAGTGGAGCTAAACTCTCGCTACGTCCTCGTCGTTAGCTCTGGATAACGCTAAAGCGGGAAAAAACATCATACAAAACAATCCCTGTGGTACAGTTTTTGAAATATTCCATGTTCAATTTATTTAGTGACCTCAAAAACCTATCAGATCCACGATTCATCAGAATTCAATAAATTTTGCAATTTTCAGGTGCCATCTTGGATCCGCCATTTTGAATTTTTAAAAACTGACACCGGATTCGTAATCAGCGACCCCAAAAACTCTCTAGATATCATCTTCAGATTATTTTATACTGTTAATTACTCAGAATTACATTTATTTAAAAAAAAATCGTTATTTTTAAATTAATTTATTTATAACGTTCAATTAATTAACAATAACATTTGTTTTCTTTTTTATTTCTATGAAGGGATGTTCTCTAATACATTTTATATGCTTTTTGTCATTAAAACTAATTAAATAGTGTTTCAAAAATGTAAAAAAGTGTACAGAAAAAGGTGTCACTCAGGAGTGACACTATGCCGCAAAGGGTTAAAAGGAAGATTTCACAGACTGCAATTTTGGGAGCGGTGCACTTGGACACGGTGCATTTGGACACAGCCAATCACAGCACCGTGTGATTAGAGACATTTGTAGGGTCCCTTGGAACAGCGACTTGTGATTGGACTGTGTCCAATTGCCCCGTGTCCAACTGATATACACCCGCAATTTTTACACATGTTTCTCATGAACGAGATGCAGACTATACTTATTGCATGCTGTATTTTACATAATATTTGTATTATATACAATGATACATATGATTTTGATGATAATGTACAGGAAAATCAACAAGATGAAGGAGAAGCAAATAGAGAGAATGCTTTTGTTGACGGTGCAGCTGACAAGCGAAACGAAATAGTGGATATTTGTATCGCGTTATGTGAATAATATAAACTATGTTTATTAGAAACTGACTGTAAACTTGACGTAAACGTGATAGTTTGAATTTTAATCTTCTAAATAAAACTATAAATAAAAATATTTATTTAAGTCTGTCTTTTTTATTTTTATTCATATTTATTTCAAAAAGTAATTAACACTTCTGTATAAACCTGTATTACATATAAAATATATTATCAAATTTCGATCTTAAAGATTATATATGTAAAAATTATAAATGTGAAATATAAAAATATTATAAATGTGAAAACAAAATCTATATAATAAACTTAAAGATCAGTCACTTTGTGATTCGATATAGTATGATCACATTTATCACTTTTAACTTATATATAGTAGTATATATATAGTAGTATATATAA
>NW_022639670.1:364044-364181 GCF_010583005.1 Odontomachus brunneus | reverse complement strand
CCCCAGTTACATAACTAGAGATAAATGATATGATAGATTTTCTAACCTAACACGTCCTCAACTTTGTCTATTAATATCTCGCTTCGCAGAAAAAAAAGACGATTTTGTCAGAGGAAAAAGTTGTTTGGCATACAAAA
>NW_022639670.1:363546-363931 GCF_010583005.1 Odontomachus brunneus | reverse complement strand
CAAACGGACACATCCAATCATATGTCGTTGTTTATAGAGTCTCTAGAATATCTCTAGGCATATGGCGTTGTGGTTGGATGTGATAAAAACGAAATAAAAACACAAATATTTTCTACAAAACAATTTTTTATTTCTCATCAGTTGCATATCCATTGCATAAACAAACGATACATAATTAAATGATGATAAAATAAACAGTGCACATCATTCTGTGTCCAAATGAACAGCAGGCAATTGGATGAGGGTGTATATCAATTGGACACGGGGCAATTGGATACAGTCCAATCACAAGTTACTGTTCCAAGGGACCCTACAAATGTCTCTAATCACACGGTGCTGTGATTGGCTGTGTCCAAATGCACCGTGTCCAAGTGCACCGCTCCCA
>NW_022639670.1:359752-362495 GCF_010583005.1 Odontomachus brunneus | reverse complement strand
CAACTGAACGGTGTCCAAGTGAACGGTATCCAAGTGAACGGTGTCCAAATGAACGGTGTTCAAGTGAACGGTGTCCAAGTGAACAGTGAGTATCCTTCTGTGTCCAAGTGAACAGTGGGCACTTGAACGGTGTCCAACTGAACTGGGTCCAAGTAAACGGTGTCCAACTGAACGGTGTCCAAATGAACGGTGTGTAACTGAACGACGTGCATTTTCTTTCGTGTCCAAAAACAACGGTGTCCAAAAGTTTCGTGTCCAAACGCACCATGTCCAATTGAACTGTGTGTCAAATGCCGTGTCCATTTGCAACGTGTCTAATTGTACTGTGTCCAAGTGCACCGCTCCCGTATTTCTGCAGGTGACCAATTATTCAGTATATTATCTGTAAAAATCCATGTACGATTAAACATAATAATATTAATTTTGATTAAATAAACAATAATTTGTAGAAACGCCAATTATTATTATCTGACTTTCTTTTGGCAGTATGAAATTCAAAAGATGACTCTTGGAATATCTTAGCAGAACCGATAGGAAAAGGACTTGAACTCGCCGAAGTATCAAAATTATATGCAATGTATTCTGAAATATGAATATTATATCTCAATGCATCAAAACATTATATATTTTACATATAAATTTTACATATAAATGTATAATTCTTATAATATTTTATGAATCGAATAACACAATTAAGAAAGTACATTCACCAGCCAAAAATGATAATAAAATCGATGTCGAATCAACCACGAATTGACGTTGAAATCATGAAATTGGCGTCAAATCGGTATCGATTCGACGTCGATTCCATTATTATTTCTGACTGGGTTGTCAACACTCAAAGCAAAACAAATTGATTGAGTTTATTTTTAAGCTTCCATAACCTGAAATTATAAATTAAATCTAAAACCATATTATAAATACCCAGATAGCATAAAGAATTCAAAAAGAATTAAAAAAGAATTTAGTATGTCACTAATTCTGAGTTTATTTCCAGATGCAAAAAGAATTTTTTATAGTTCAGTCCAGTGAAAAGAATTCTTTTTACATCTAAAAATGAACTCAGAATTGGTGACATACGACTGAATTCTTTTTTAATTATCTGTGCTATCTGGGTATATATACCTGCAGGTTCCAATATAATTGATTTTTCTGCATTGTAAGCAAAATTCTTGCCAGTCGTCTGTACATCCTTCATATTAGCTACATCGAAAGAATAAAAAGAAAAGTAATCTTATATATAAAATCTGCTCATAATTCAATTATATTTACAATACAAAACTTACAATTCAGGAACTCTTGTGCTTTTGAAGCGTCAATGATACATTTTTCACCCGACGGCGATACATAAAAATATACGTTTTGATCGCACATTTTAATAAATTTTAATTTTACTTGCAATATTTTTATACTTGTCCGCCTTTTTCACAATCACGCAGTCCGCAGCCGGCTGCGCAGCTAATTCTAATCGTCTGCGAATCCACTGCGCATCCATTGCTGAAAGAACGACAATCTGCGCTGCAGTCGACTGCGCAGTCGTGCTAAAAGAACGAATTACTACAAGAACTGCTGCATCCGATGCCTAAAAGAACGCACCCTACCTATCACAACACTACACCTCCGTACACTCTCCCGTCGGACAATAATGGCTGCGTTCCGCAAAGCGCATCATGCGCATAATGCGCTGCGTTGGAGCAAAAGAGATACGAGAGTGAGATAAAAAGAGAGGGAGAGTACTCGGGTGATGTTCTCGAACGCATGAGAGCGCATGGACTACATTACCTCGGGAGCTGAGGCAGCCTATGCGCTCTCATGCGTTCGAGAACATTACCTAAGTGCTCTCCCTCTCTTTTTATCTCACTCTCGTATCTCTTTCACTCTAATGCAGCGTATCATGCACATGATGCGCTCTGCGAAACGCAGCCAATATTAACCTTGAGAAATGAATTTATGGATCCTAGGAATTTTTGAACGTTGCCAATGCTGTCTCCTCTTTTTTGGGAAGATCCCGAATTCCCACAGTACGATTGACCACAAATTGTAATGATTGGTTCGATCTGGTAATTCACTAGATAATTCTTATCATCGATTGGTTTGTGTGCAATCGTACTCTAGGCAATTAGGACGCTCTCCTCTTTTTTTATGAATTTTGTCCGCTTAGGGCCGGCGCACGAACATTGCCGTAGCTCCTTACGCCACCTAAAGCCCATTCTACAATTGCGTAAGCGTAGTCGTGAACGTAAGAGTCAACCAATCCGAATGTTTTATTCACTGATTGCTTTACTCTGATTGGTTGTCGTAATCACTTACAACCACTTACATTCACGTTTACGCAATTGTAGAATGGGCTTTACGTGACAATCTTACGTTACGTGAGACGTAAGCTGAACGTACGGAGGTGGGAGCCGGTTGACCACGATACAATTGGACACAGATTGTAATGATTGGTTCGACCTAGTAATTCACTAGATAATTCTTTTCATCTGTTGGTTGTGTCCAATCGTACCGTGGTCAATCGGGACGCTCCCGAACGTACGGCAACGTACGAAAATTTTACGTTACGTTACGTTACGAAGGAACATAGAGGTTCTGTGACAAAGGTAATTAAATCAGATTATTGAACAATAAGTAAAGAAACAATAATAATTTATCTTTACAGCCATAATTAGAAATGTCTATATTGAGTACATATTAATTTTATTAAATTGTTAAATGTATCTGTCCAAAATTATAAACATTACGC
>NW_022639670.1:359044-359742 GCF_010583005.1 Odontomachus brunneus | reverse complement strand
AACGCACGAAAATTTTACGTTACGTTACGTTACGAAGGAACATAGAGGTTCTGTGACAAAGGTAATTAAATCAGATTATTGAACAATAAGTAAAGAAACAATAATAATTTATCTTTACAGCCATAATTAGAAATGTCTATATTGAGTACATATTAATTTTATTAAATTGTTAAATGTATCTGTCCAAAATTATAAACATTACGCTATAACCTCTTCCCAACGCTACGTATAGAATATGTTTGACATATAAATATTGAAATAAAATTTGGGTGTATATCAGTTGGACACGGGGCAATTGGACACAGTCCAATCACAAGTCGCTGTTCCAAGGGACCCTACAAATGTCTCTAATCACACGGTGCTGTGATTGGCTGTGTCCAAATGCACCGTGTTCAAATGCACCGCTCCCATAAAATTTTGGGTTCTCAACAAATATGAAAACATCAAAGTCTATGAAGTTAAAATGTTTATTGTTGTCATTACTCCTAATTTATTATATGAGACTAAAACGGAGAAAAACACACAAAAGATGGCAAAATAGAAGATGGCTCGTTAGAAGCCATCAATCAATCAACAGAGAAAACAGCAAGAAGAATGAAAATCTGTTTCAAGAATTAAAAACTGATGAAGACATGTTTGTCAAATGTGTCAAAATGAATGTTCAACATTTTAACAAGTTATCAACCATGCTAAGACCT
>NW_022639670.1:345437-359034 GCF_010583005.1 Odontomachus brunneus | reverse complement strand
AATATGTTTGACATATAAATATTGAAATAAAATTTTAGGTTCTCAAGTCAACAAATATGAAAACATCAAAGTCTATGAATTATTATTTAGTTATGTCTATGAGTTAAAATGTTTATTGTTGTCATTACTCCTAATTTATTATATGAGACTAAAACGGAGAAAAACACACAAAAGATGGCAAAATAGAAGATGGCTCGTTAGAAGCCATCAATCAATCAACAGAGAAAACAGCAAGAAGAATGAAAATCTGTTTCAAGAATTAAAAACTGATGAAGACATGTTTGTCAAATGTGTCAAAATGAATGTTCAACATTTTAACAAGTTATCAACCATGCTAAGACCTTATTTGATAAAAAAAACTAAGAAAGCTCTGTCTCCGGAACACAGGTTAATAATAACATTAAGGTAAATATAGTTTATTAGTAAAAAATTGTTTGATGTAATTACTTCTTAAATTTTTAATAATGTTTAAAAATCATTGTTAGAAAAAAAATGTTTTACGAAATTATAAACTATATAGCAAAAATTGTGATACATTTTTCAGATATCTTGCAACAGGGAATTCAATAGCAAGTATTGCATTTTTTTCGAGTTGGGCAGTCAATTGTTAGACAGTTAATGAAAGAAGTGTGTCTAGTTATTGTTAATACATTACAGCCTCTATATTTAGCATGTCCAACTGAAGAACAGTGGAAGAATATTGCTGTTTTCTCTGTTGATTAATTGGTCTCACGAGCCATCTTCTATTTTGCCATCTTTTGTGTGTTTTTCTCCGTTTTAGTCTCATATAATAAATTAAAAGTAATGACAACAATAAACATTTTAACTCATAGACATAACTAAATAATAATTCATAGACTTTGATGTTTTCATATTTGTTGACTTGAGAACCTAAAATTTTATTTCGATATTTATATGTCAAACATATTCTATACGTAGTGTTGGGAAGAGGTTATAATGCAATGTTTATAATTTTGTACAGATACATTTAACAGTTTAATAAAATTAATATATGCTCAATATACACATTTCTAATTATAACTGTAAAGATAAATTAATATTGTTTCTTTACTTCTTGTTCAATAATCTAATTTAATTACCTTTGTCACAGAACCTTTATGTTCTTTCGTAACGTAACGTAACGTAAAATTTTCGTGCGTTGGCGTACGTTCAGCTTACGTCTCACGTAACGTAAGGTTGTCACGTAAGATGGCGTAAGGAGCTATGGCAATGTTCGTGCGCTGGCCCTAAGGGCTATCGCACACAATTGACATAACTGCATATGCATAGACCGTATGTACCAATGAGCATCGAGTATTAAGTCGCCATATTGGTGTTCGATGCTTAATATTCGATGCTCATTGGTCCATACGATCTTATGCTATGCATATGCAGTTATGTCAATTTGTGTGCGATAGCCCTTACCATCAGGGGGGAGCGTCTCGATTGACCACGGTACGATTAGTCACAATCAACCGATGAAAAGAATTATCTAGTGAATTACTAGGTCGAATTAATCATTACAATCTGTGTCCAATCATATCGTGGTCAATCGGGTCCCACCCCCTTCAGGGTAGCGATCATGAATCTTTCACGTAAACTTCATTTTCATTTTTCACTTTTCACTGTAAGTTATTTCACATGAAAAGTGAACAATGAAAATGTGGAAAGCAATATTTATGTAATATATATTATTAAAATTAAAATGTAATTGCAATATACACAATGTAATATATAACACATTAATAAGTATTATACAACGTAAATTTATAGTTATAATATAATATAATAATACAATATGAGTAAATTTAATAAATGAGATCAACGTTAACCGTGAAAGGTGAATTCTCAAAACGTGAAATATTTCACGTGAACTTTCAGTTTGCTCGTATATGTTCTTCTTTACATGTAAATTGTGTAAGTTTCCATGAAAATTTTGAAGCATCAAGCGATGTGGTTTAAATTTGAAAAATAATGTAATATCACACTTGCATATTATGTACAAAGTGAGTAGAATTTCTTATAGTGACTTTAATTTTTATGGTTATACGACAATTGGCATTTGACATAAGAATCCTACGTCCATTAAAAATGAACAACGAAAGCCGATTGAAGCGTGATGATGTATAGGCAGTGAAAGTATTCCGACAAAGTTTGTAAAGTTAAGATACGTATGCATCAGAAAGTTAAAATGTAATATATTATAAATTGTATATAATAAGTAAAATGTAAGTTTATTTTATGTATTTATTGTATGTATTTTATGTATTATTTTATATGAAATATATATTTTCTGCAGATTTATAATTTTAATATTAATAGAATTTTACCTTTTTATAATTTATCCTAAAGTAATCTCAGATAATAAGATTTCCAAGGGACGTTCTAAAGACATCACTATATCTTAAAAACATGCTGAAAAAATTCTAAAGATGTTCATTGCAAATTGGTGTTGTCTAAAGTATATTATAATATTTGTTTTACTTACAAATTCACGTTGATCTCATTTATTAAATTTACTCATATTGTATTATTATATTATATTATAACTATAAATTTAAGTTGTATAATACTTATTAATGTGTTATATATTACATTGTGTATTTAAATCTTTCATTTTTCACGAGTTTAGTGAAGGTTTTCATCTTTCACGAGTTTATTATAAAATTTTCACTTTTCACGAGTTCACTAGGGGAAAAGATTCATGATCGCTATTCAGCTAAAACCGGCCTATGGCCCCTCTCCTTCTTGGGAGCGGTGCACTTGGACACGGTGCATTTGGACACAGCTAATCACAGCACCGTGTGATTAAAGACATTTGTAGGGTCCCTTGGAACAGCGACTTGTGATTGGACTGTGTCCAATTGCCCCGTGTCCAACTGATATACACCCCTCCTTCTTCTCTCTCGTAAACATCGAAACAAATTTAGTAACATTGAAGTAAAAAACTATCGATATATATTATAGTAGAGAGTAGTAGAGGAATTAATCGATTTGCAAAAATATCGGAAAAATAATCGATTATTTGTACAAAAAGCATCGATTCTCAAATCATCGATCGATAATTGCCCATCCCTACTAGTTAGTATATAGAAGTCTGTGGGCATATGATGTGAGTTGCTTGGAGCCATTTATGTTAAGAGAGAAAAAGAGAGAAACTACATAACCTAAGATCATAATAATAACAACGGACGCATCGTGACAAACTTTTTGTTATCAAATATTGCGAAGTCACATTCGGGCACAGTTTTGTGACGCTCCGTGCGCTGTATTGTAATGTGGGAGACGTGAATTTATACAAACTAATGTGACAGAATGGGCGATATACGAGCTGGTCTTGAAGAATTAAAACTGGATGGTGCTCTCTTTGCCAATGTTAAATACTACGTCAGCGGGGAAGGCGATCCCAAGGTTTGTTCGTTTCCCGTGTTTTTGTTTGCGATAGATAAATAAGCAACCACGACTTCGCTGTTGTAGCGATCATTCAACATTGTCGAACTCTGATTTTCAGTCATTTATTTTGTTATCAATAATATTCTGTACTACTAGTGAAAGATTATAACTTGAAATATACTACTTTATATAATCGTTACTGTTGTATTAAAAGACTTTGTCACAGAAAATTAAAAAGATTTTTGATTAATTTTGTTTATTGTAGTGACTCTTTAAAACACAACATTAAAATATACTCATATGTTAAATAATAATGAAGTTTTTACTTTATATGAACATACAAGTTCTAGTATAAATATTTCAAGTGATCAGTAATTCTTGTATTTGCAGCTTTTTTCTTCCTATCATGATTATTATCATTAATTATGTACAATATTTTTAAATATTATTTACAGATTATAAATTTGCTACAAGAAGGTGGTGCCGAAAGTTCCAATTATTTTGGCGACTATGTAACACATCTAATAGCAGGCTACGAAGCATCAGAAAATGATATTTCTGCAGCAAAGGATATATATGACATTCCAGCAGTTACACACAACTGGATTTTATATTCTAGCAAGTGCAATAAGCTTCTGCCGTATCCTTTTTATTAACTTATATTAATACTTATTATACTTATAATGAAAAGTTAATGTAACTTTTATATATTTTTTTCATATAATATGTATTTCCCTATTGTTACTGAACAGAACACAATATTTCTCACCAGAGGAGAATCAATTATTCTCAAATATACGTGCCTGCATATCCCAAGTAAGTCGAGCTGATAGTAAATCACTGTGGGCAATGTTAACCTTGCAAGGTGGTAAATGTCAGCTACATTTGGACAGATATTGCACTCATTTGATCACTGGCAAAGCAAGTGGCGTTAAGTATGAAACTGCCATGAGACATCATATACATATTGTAACACCTGATTGGATAATAGAATGTTGCAAAAAGGGTACTGTCATTAGTGGAATAGAGTATCACCCTAGATTATTAGTGTACCCATCTCCAAATAGCTCAACAGCCATGATCACTGGATTTATGGATGAGGATCCTGATAACAGCACTGCACAAGAAGAGCAGGTCAGAACTAAAGCTATGTTGGAACAACTCAAGCAACGCATGCCATGGAATCAGCCAAGCCCACCCTTATCATCGAATGCTGCACATAATTTTGGTGCAACTAATGCAGTAAGCATTTCTTATTCAACGACTGGACAAAATACTGTAAATATTCAGCCGCAGCAGCAGCAGCATCTTCCACGACCGATTTCTTCGACTAGTTTAAACACTTCCACGATCGCTCCAGTAGTCTCAGACCAAAATGTTATTAGTCAAGCAGCGGGTTGGCTTCCACAGGGATCTCAACAAAACAATATTTCTCAAATGAAAGCTATGCCATCGCAAATACAACAACAAGAATTATCGACGCAACAAATAAATATTCAACATCAATTGATACAACATCAGCAATTAACATCGCAGCAACACCAATTAACGCAACAACAGCAAATCACACAACATCAACAATTACAACAGCAATCATACAACCAACAACTTCTGAATCAGCAAGCATCATCTCAATTACCATCTCAGCAACAGCAATTGATTGGACAACAATCAATGGTTGCACAACAACAGTTAAATTCACAATTACCGCAGCACCAGCTGACTTCGCAACAACAACAGTTATTAACATCCCAACAGAAACCATTAAATCAACATCAAATTATTCAGCAACAACAAATAAACCAACAACAGTTGGCACAACAACCACATTTGGCGCAACAGCAGCAGCAAGTACAATTAGCAGCTCAGCAACAACAGCAGCAACAAATAGTGCTTCAGCAACAGCAACTGTCTTCTCAACCACAGCAAATCGCAGGTCAACATCAATTGGCCCAACAAGCACAGCAACTTACTCCCGAGCAGAGACAACTCATATTGCTGCAACAGCAACAGCAGAAAATACAACAAATCTCACAGCAGTTGCAACAATCCGCGCCACAGAGCTCTCAACAATTTGTCATACGAGAGGGTCAGTTGCAACAACAACCACAGAGCCAACCATTGATCGGACCGAATCAACAAGGATTCATCGTGCAGCGGGATTCGCAATGGCAGCAACAGCAGTATTTGCAACTACAGAGACAGCAACAGCAACAGCAAATCGGTCCACAGCGACCCGGAGGACAGTGGTCAGCATTGAGAACCATTCGCGAAGATCAACAATCGTCTCAACAACCCAGACAATTAATTCAATTAGATGCGCAGACACATCAACAATTACAACAGATGGATCCGCTGCAGCGAGCTCAGTTTATCCAGAAAATTCAAAAACAAAAAAATCTGATATTGCAAAGACAAATGCAAAACCGTCAGGCGCAACAAGGTCCACATATTGCCGTCATAAGAAATCCGGTAAGTACCGGTAAGCCGGTACAACCGGGCAGTCTGCAATGGGTCCAACAAGCCCGACCACATATGATGGGACCGCAAATCGCGCAAACCTCCAGTCAAAAACCTGTACATCCTGGAGTTCAACCACCGGCATTGGCACCAATAAATTCGTCCAATCAAGTGATTGTGCCTGCCGGACAAAACATTCAGGGTCCACAAGCAGGACAAACATTCCAACAAGGACAACCTTTGACACCTCAACAAATTATACACATGCAGAAACAGCAGCAAGTGGCTCGATTACAATTTCAACATTTGCAACAACAACAGCAGCAGCAGCAGCAAGGCGCACAGCAAGAACCGCCATTAACGTCATTATCGAGTAACACGCAGATACCACCGGATCAGCAATTAGTAGTAAATGCCAAGACAAAAACTGCGCTAGCCAATATGTTGACCAACAGATTGCAAGGCGGTACTACCGAGGGTAGCGCGGCAGGACAGTTAAGACTAATGACCGCGCAACACAGAGCTCCACCTCCTCCCTCGCAGGATCCGCAGCTTTTGGCTGCTTATCAGAGAAGAACCGCGGGAAATATAACAAACGGCGCACCATCAGGAGCACCTATGAAAATGCAATACGGACCGGTTATGCAACAACCAAAAGCACAGTTCTACGGTCATAATCCAAACCTGAAACGTATGCATTTATCAGATTTGTGTTTGATTGTAATATGTAACACACAAGTTACAATTGTTATCACTATGTTGTCATTTCTATAAGAAAATTACGAAATATATATATATAGGACGTCTCTGATTCAACGCATATATCTGCTCATGTGCAGCTTATCAAACTGAATGAGAACATCCTTTACTATTTTGTAAACACCACAATAATTATTAATGTATTAACAAAAAAAAAAAAGATTGGTAAATTAGCGCGCATAATACGGTAAAACGAGCTAATTAATTTAAAGAGACATGTCTTCGGCATGTCGATTATTCCCTAGCAACGATAAATATTGACTGACAGCGAAAAACGAAGTAACGTTGCTAGCAGAAAACGATAGTTCTATAGCTGCGTTCGGGAAGACGTCATTTAGCGCTATAAGTGTGCTCTGCTCTTGTTTGTTCCTGAAAATTGAACAAGGACAAAGGATGCTCATAGCGCTAAATAGCGTTTCCCCGAACGCAACTAGTATCATATACTTGATCTTGGATCGCTCGCTTATATTTGCCTTTTCCAGCAAATCAGGAAATTAATTCAAAACGTCTCTTCAGCCTTATAGAACTCACCACACCGCAGCACGTGCACTAACTTGTCTATTTTCTCTAATTAAGATTAGAATTAAAATTTTTATTATTTTCTCAATAATTACAATAATTACTGTGATCTTTATTTGCAAAATGTTACAGGATTTTCTCGTTTGGTTTGACGAACGTTATCTGTAGGCGTATGCGTTACGTCAAACGTTCTATATGTATATGTGTACATGTATATGTATACACATATAGGATGTTCAGTGTAACAATTAAACAACAATTAAAATATTTATTAAAAATACTTATATAAAATATTTAATTATAGTACTTATTTGTATTTATAAATTATGATATTTATAGAAAATAATCGGTCTCAGATTTACAATTATAAAACAAGAAAAAACTATAATAACTCGTTTTGTGTGGATAGAAAGAAATATGTTCATCGTAAGTAGTTCTTCTTAAAACTAAGACTAAGTTTTATCTAAAATATGTTTTCGAAATAGCAAAGCTTTAGAGATAATCATGTGAAAAGATTAAAATGGTACATTCCGTATAAACAAAACTAAATTTTAAAAATTTTATGTAACATTGATTTTTTTAATGAAAAAATTTCCTTTCTATTTTTTATTATAAGTGATAATTCGCATAAAACAAATTACTATTTATTTTACGATTTTTTTCTTAAACTGTTGAAAATGTCTAAAAAATTATGCAGATTGTTATACTAAACATGCTGTGTGTGAGTGTGTAAATGCGCGCGTGTGTGTACATATATATACAAGTTGTTCCAGATTTGTCTCCACAATCTCGAAATATTAATTAAAAAAGATTGGCCACGATCAATGATCACACACAATATGGTAAATGAGCAGTAGTGCGATGTGTGCTGCCATGTGCTTATATATTAGGTCAAATTAAACAAAAAAGCCCTTTTTCATTTTACAAAAAACCAGTTTAGTGATTAATGAAAGAACATTGTTACATACAATTGTGCGTGATAATGCACATTTTTCTTTAATTAATATCTAAAAATCTATGTGAAAAATTTGAAATCATTTGAAAAAGTCATAGAAGACTTTTTTGTTCAGTTTGATCTAATGTATAAGTATACAACGACAGACAGCGCCACTACAGCTTCATCTACCATATCGTGTGCAATCATTCACCAATCTTCTTTAATTGATTATTCTTGATCATTATTACGATTTTTGCAAAACAATATTGGACTTTTTTATTCATCTCAATCCGCTCTACGTGTCGTAAACTATTTTGGGACAACTTGTGTACAGGATATCTGATGCAACATAAAACACTACGTATAAAAGCACATCAACCTTTGCACAAGAACATAGAATTTTTCAAATAATTACATAAAATTTCGAGATATTAAAAAAAAGAAGATTGGTAAACTAATGCACGCGATGAAAATGTAATAACTGAAATGTAACTATTTTTTAGCGATACACTCGCGATACGTCAAAGAACAATTGTCTCTACTCCGCTTGCAACCTTATTCTGCTTTCCTTGTCAACCGATATCTATTCTAAGAGACAGTCGCATTTTAACCATTTTCGATAAGATCTTGTGCTTATGGAGCCTGGTAAAAAAAGTTGATAGAGAACGATAGAATAAAATTATATCGTTCTATCATTTTCTATCATTTTGAATATGGATTTTGGTTCGTGAATTCACAAACGTGAATAGTATTCTATCGTATACGATAGAATTTTATTCTATTATTCTCTACTTTTTTTTAGCAGGGTAAAAACCCACAACATCGCGTATTCTGGTTTATTACTCTGTTTTCATTATTATCTTAGAATTTTATGTGATTGTTTGCAAAATGCCAGAGATCGTGCTCAGGTTGACGTGCTCTTGTTCATCAAATCAGGTTGATTTGGTCTTGTATTGCTTATGTCAGATCCCTTATATGTATGTATATGTATGCTTACACACATATATACATATGAATATATGTATTTATCTGTACTATTTATGTTACTAATATTACAAATAAAACTTTAATTACTACTTTATATTACTAATAAAATATATCTATATTTTCAGTGCCGCCAGATCTGTTTCTGTTAGGATGTATTTTTGTCATCGTCGAGTACGATTTACAGCGTCCGAATGAAGTCTCGATTTGGAGACAAGTTATTGAGAGACATGGCGGTGAAGTGGAGCTGCAATATTGCAGTCGTGCAACCCACGTGTTAGCTATCACGCAGAAACATCCGGTTGTGGTGCAAGCATTACGCGAAGATAAACGTTGCGTCAGTGCACACTGGCTTTCCGACGTAGTTAGCAAGCTACAACTGTTACCGCCATGGCATGCTCTACATTTTCCGACACCTTTTAGCTTGACTGAACTTCCGTGTATTAAACAAATCATATCATTGTCTGGATTTGAAGGAGAGGAACGGGCGAAAGTCAAATATATGTTAGAAGCTTTAGGTGCGAAATACACGAACTATTTTTCCAGACACAACACTCTACTCGTTTGCAGAAGGTACCTGTTTATTATTATGTTATTTTAAATATACTTTTGATTAATTGGCAAAATCGTACTAACATTACGTCGTTTTTCCGAACTTGTATAGTAGTTGTTTTTTTCGAACTTGTTGTATAGTAGTTTACTATTTTATTAATCGGCGATCTAGATTATCAATCAAGTTGTATAATATAAAATAAGAGTAAAACTGCAGATTAGGGGACGCCTCGCCGATGACCTTGACTTTCATATATGTTATGGAGGACATGTCCCTGTAACATTTAAAAAGTTGTAAGTGTCGGTCACTCTTCATTAAAAAATTATGAACAAAAGTAGTTTCAAAAATATGACCAATCTACAACTGTTCGAGAAACTGCCGAGGTGGAAACCGTGTGTTACGTTCAGTTGTATACGCGCACACATACACACACGCGCGCTCGCCCGGGTGTGTGTGTGTGTGTGCATGTATGTGTATGAGATGTCTATATATAATATATACATTCATACAATCATACATACATACAATCGGAAAATTACAGTCCAAATAATCAACTTTTTTTGTTAATATTTTTATAATAAACAAAGACCGCCGTTTTAAACCTTCAGAATGTTACTCAAGAGAATAACTTCTATCAGATATGTGAAGGTCAAGGTCATCGGCGAGGTGTCCTCTAATCTGGAGTTTTACCAAAATAAGTATATATGTCATAATTAATTTTAGACCAGACGGACAAAAATACAAAAAGGCACGTGAGTGGCAAATCAGCGTTGTAAACGCACAGTGGCTGACAGATGTGCTTTGTGGACAAATGAATGCTTTGCATCAACTCGAGGGTCCAAAGTACCAACAGTTTAGTCTCAGTAACCCTTTCAGACTAGATTATTCATTAGTGCCTCATCTCATGGGTATATAATAAACATTTTATATGTTAATCAGATGATTATAAAAATCAGTACATTTTAAATTGTACTATCATTACATGTAAAATTAAGTAGTTTTTTAAATGTAATTTGTTCTTTTTTGTAGGTGCTTGGAAACATCCAATAAATATTAATCAAGAATCATATGATAAAGTACAACAAGTTGGCCAGGGTCCAAATTCGATCAGAAAATACAAAAAACCGCGATTGGATGGTTCACTATTGAATAAAGATCCGCATCTCTTAGGCTTGGATGAACCAATTGTTGTTAGCAATCCTGATCCTCCTCCACCCGATAAACAACCAAGAATATTATTCTCCGGCATAAATCCTAAAAAGCATGCAAAGGTACTAATTTCATATTTTATATATAGTTATAGTTTTAACAATCTACGAACTTCAATATCACTTGTGTGTATATACTTTATAATAAATTCTTTTAATATGTTTTCTCTCAGAGGATTCGAGAACTAGGAGGAGCTTTGGCCGCTAGCTGGCGAGACGCCACTCATCTCGTGATGTCGGCACCGTTACGAACAGTAAAATTATTGTGCTGTTTATCACGATGTAAATTTATTGTCACTCTGCAGTGGTTGCTTGATTGCTCTGTAAGAAACACTTTCCTGGACGAAAGCGCATATATGCTTGGCGACTCAGAATTCGAGAAGAACTTTAATTGCAATATCGAAAAAGCTTTAGCGAGTCCCAATCGAGGAACAGTACTTAAGGTAACAGATTAATGTGTATAATAATATATATTTCTTATATTGCAGTATAACACGTTATAATTTGGTTTTATATTTTTATTCTGCCAAATAGGGTAAAATATTTTATGTAACACCAAGTGTTGTACCATCTCCTTCAGCGATCGCGGAAATTATAGAAAGTGCAGGAGGTGCGATGGACAAAACACGTAGATCACTTGCGCAGATACAAGAAATGAATACCGGAAAATTAAATTATATTATTGTGACCCATGAAAATGATCTTCATCTTCTTTCTGATGTCTTGCATGCAAACATGAGTAAGTAATTACGTACTAACTTTCGGTTAATTTTTTGTCATTTTTTATTGAAAATTAGATGTAATTAAATTTTAAGTACAATAACTCCTTCTAAAGAATTAAGAATTGTATTAAGAATTATAATTCTGTAATGGCTATATTTTTCTTTTTTTTAATTAGTTTTTTTTTAATATATATATATATATAATTCCATAGGTGTGTTTAGTGCAGAAATTATATTAGGTGCAGTCGCACGGCAATACTTCCAACTTGATGTGAATCAAGTTTAAAATATGCAGTAAACATCCTCTACTGTATTTTTATCTATGTCATGGGCCTACCAAGTTCTTAGTGAGTTATTTCTGAGGCGAAAATCTTTGCTTACTTTCTTCAATGGGACAATAAAAAAGCATAATTTTATGATACAAAAGCAAATTATTTTTCTACACATACACCCACGCCATCACTCCTTCAGTTACAATCTGTACTATCGAGAGTATGTATGCAATAAATTCAATATGTTTGATATTTAATGAGAAAAACTTTGTGACAATTAAAAATTACAAGAAATATAGTTTTCAGAAATATATAAATTATAAGCAATAAAAAAATTATAAGAAATATGAAGAGCTATAATTTCTAAAATAATTTCTGTATAATTTCTGAAGAGTTGTAGAGCTAGGTGAGCAAAAATGTCAAATCGTGGGACCTGGGACCTCTCACACTTAACCACTATTAAATAAAATGCAGATGTTTTAAATTAATAATATTTAAAAAAAGAACTAAGATTTCAATATAATAAATAAGTACATATATGTAAGTACTTTTATATATATATATATATATATATATATATATATATATATATATATATATATATATATATATATATTTATATATTTATATACAGGATATCTTAAAAATAAGGAAACTCTGAATATCTTTTTATAGTAAGGTTTTTCGATAAAACTTTCAAAACAAAAGTTGTGGGATTTCAAAAGCTGAATCTGATGGTGACTTTAACATTGATTTTAAGTTTGACCTTGAAGACCATTTCAAGGTCAACTTTATTTTTTCAAATAGAGCATGCATATTTTCATGACGGATTTAGAATCTACGCCAAAAGCTGCGAAGCTTTTGTCTGAAACATTTTTTTCAGAAAATGCTTCCTTTGATCTTAAAATGACCTTCAAACTTCACGGTTTTCCTTAAAAATATGGGAACAATGCCATCAGTGGTCGCGCAATAGTGGATGCTTTGACTTCGAAATGACCCCCGATTGTCATCCTGACTCAAGGATCAGAGTTCCTATTAAAAAAAATTAAGCTGACCTCGAAATTACTTTCAAGGTCAATTTTAAGGTCACCATCAGATTCAGCTTCTGAAATTCTACAACTTTTGTTTTGAGAGTTTTATTGAAAAACCTCACTATAAAAAGATATTCAGGGGTTCTCATATTTTTAATGGGATTTTTTTAATTAATTAAAATTTTTTTAATGGAAACCCTGACCCTTAGGTCAGGATGACCACCGGGATTAATTTCGAAGTCAAAGCATCCGCTATTGCGCGACTATTGATGGCATTGTTCCCATATTTTTAAGAAAAAACTGTGAAGTTTGAAAGTCATTTTAAGGTCAAAGGGAGTATTTTCTGAAAAAATGTTTCAGACAAAAGCTTCTCAGTTTTTGGCGTAGATTCTGAATCCGTCATGAAAATATGCATGTTCCATTAAAGAAAATTAAGTTGACTTTGAAATAGCCTTCAAGGTCAAACTTAAGGCCAATTTTAAGGTCACCATCAGATTCAGCTTTTGAAATCCTATAACTTTTGTTATGAAAATTTTATCGAAAAACCTCACTATAAAAAAATATTCAGGGGTTCCCATATTTTTAAGACACCCTTATATACAGGGTGTTCGGAAAGTACCGGGACGCCCGAATATCAGGAAAAATATAAGTTTTACAAAAAAATGTTTCAGACAAAAGTTGTGGCGTTTAAAAAGATGTATTTACTGATCACATCAGTTTGACCTTGGGTTGCGTAGCGAAGGTCAGGTCAAGGTCACA
>NW_022639670.1:342408-342653 GCF_010583005.1 Odontomachus brunneus | reverse complement strand
TACAACTTTTATATGAAACTTTTTTCGATTCCTGGCCACACAAACGAGTTATTGGAGGTGATAGATTCAGATGACTCACCCTGTATATATACTATATATACAGGGTGTCTTAAAAATATGGGAACCCCTGAATATTTTTTTATAGTGAGGTTTTTCGATAAAATTTTCATAACAAAAGTTGTAGGATTTCAAAAGCTGAATCTGATGGTGACCTTAAAATTGGCCTTAAGTTTGACCTTGAAGGC
>NW_022639670.1:341288-341638 GCF_010583005.1 Odontomachus brunneus | reverse complement strand
GTTAATGATGGAAAGAATTGACGAAGATCCTGTCTTTCTGACGAACATAGTCTTCTCGGATGAAGCAACATTCCACTTAAATAACCATGTTAACAGATACAATTGTCGATACTGGTCAGATTAGAATCCTCACTGGATGCAAGAATCACACACTCAGTATCCGGTAAAAGTAAATGTTTGGGCAGGCTTATTGAATAATTCAATCATCGGTCCTTTCTTTATTGAAGGAAATTTGACAGCAGCAATCTACGAGAATATGTTACGAGATCAGATAGTTCCAGCAATACAAGCGATTGCGGGTGACAACTTCGAACATACGTGGTTTCAGCAAGACGGTGCAGCTCCGCATT
>NW_022639670.1:339997-340090 GCF_010583005.1 Odontomachus brunneus | reverse complement strand
AAATATTTATGAGACATGTACGTACTAAGGATTTTTAATATTCATTGTTTATTTCGCAATCATTATGGAGTCGCCGTCTGTACTTGGATATGA
>NW_022639670.1:338804-339987 GCF_010583005.1 Odontomachus brunneus | reverse complement strand
CTCGAAAATAGTGATTCCCATTTTGAAAAATCACTATGACCTTGAAATAACCTTGAAAATCGAGTTCAAGGTCAAGATCAGAGTACAGATAGGTGACCCCCTCGGCCCCCTTTAACATTTGTCTGAACCAATTTTACGTATTTGGCTTAGGTTCCGATATATTCAATTGGGAAATCAAAATTCGCAAACCTGACCTTCATTCGACCTTGCCAGGACCTTGATTAACATATCATTTTGAACGTAAAATTTCCCGCTCTTTTCAAATCCGGGATCAAAAATAGGTGTTCCCATTTAAAAAAATCACTTTGACCTTGAAATAACCTTGAAAATCGAGTTCAAGGTCAAGGTCCTTGGTACCATTACTTGACCCCCTCTGTCCCCTTCTACTTTTGTCTGGACCATTTTTCTTTATCTGACTTAGATTACGAGAAATTCAGGTGGGGAGATTAAAATGGCCCACCCTGTATATACCATAGAAGGAGGAGGGCATACTAGGTGGCGGCGAGACGCCGTGCGTTCGAGATCTGCGTACCTCTCACACTTAACCACTATTAAATAAAATGCAGATGTTTTAAAGTAATAATATTTAAAAAAAGAACTAAGATTTCAATATAATAAATAAGTACATATATGTAAGTACTTTTATATATATATATATCCCGGAACCGTCGGGACCGGTAGCTCCTAAGATTTTAAGTCGGAGACGGGATGGGTCAGAAGAAGGCGAAAATGACTGTACGCGTGTTCGATAATCAGTAGCTTTATTGTCGGGACTCTCGCACGTCCCGGTACTTAACGTGCGGTACTGTTCACAAAGCGAAACGCTAATCGCGAGACAATAATAAACTCGCTACAATGCACGAAACCCGAGGACGATCTCCTCGGGTAAGCCTTAGCACACGCGCGGCCGCTCCGCGGACGAGACAACGATATACACTACGAACGATACGCGACACAAACAGTTACGATATGGGGCAACGAAATATGGAGCAGATGGGAAGTCTTAAAATAAGTCGGGGGCTCCCTGACGTTGGCGGCGGCGGTGGCGGTTCTCCTCGTCGCCTCGATCCTCCTTTTCTCCGTCTCTCTCTCTCGCTCTCTCTCGCTCTCTCTCGCTCTTTCTCACTCTCTCTCTCTCTCTCTCTCTCTCTCTCTCTCTCTCTCTCTCTCTCTCTCTCTCTCT
>NW_022639670.1:324317-338642 GCF_010583005.1 Odontomachus brunneus | reverse complement strand
TCTCTCTCTCTCTCTCTCTCTCTCTCTCTCTCTCTCTCTCTCTCTCTCTCTCTCTCTCTCTCTCTCTCTCTCTCTCTCTTCCCTCCCGATCGTACACTCCCCTGCTTTTTCTCACTGTCTCACTCTCTCTCGCTCTCCCTCTCACTCTCTGAACACTCTCGATAGAAGTAATTTGCGAATTGTTCTACACGTCTTAACGTAGCGGCGATCGCGGTAAGGCTGATTATCCGCCGGCTCCCGGAGGATCGCATATCCTTCATCGCTTCTCCTCTCGCCCTGCGATGTTCGGCAGTCGGGAATCGGCAATTTTCGGTACGATTGTCTCGAGACATTTCCTGTTTCGAGACACTGTTGCCGTCGTGGATCTGCTCGTTGCCTCTCTCGGCGCTCCCGTTTTTTTCCTGCTGGGTTTTTTGCGACGACTGCGTCCGCTGAAAGTAAACACAGCTGAGACTCAGCTTAGACTCCTGTCTAATTGCGGTATCTGTGTTCTCGCTATGGAATATTCTAAACGGTATAATATTTGAGATTGCTGAGCGATCGGCAATTCGAGAATATTTTAACAAAATTTCGAGAGAGCGATTCACCTGAGTATGAGCGATGCGTCGTCGGGCTTTCTCGTCCCTCAAGGTCCTCCGCTCCTCTAGTCCTGGTGGCCGGCAAGGGAAGCCAAGGGGCACAAAGTTGGGGACGCGTTGACCTTCGCATCTGTTCCTTTTCCAAAAATCGCTTCCAATATTCGTCCTATAGACTTTCACAAATAAAAATACGACGGGACGCGGTAACCGAGAATATTCGCGAAAAGCCGTTCGCGACGCGATACATGAAAAACACTCACACAAAATCGGTACGGTTTCTCTTGAGACGGGCGCTTCCGAGGCTGCCACGTCACAACTCCCTCCTCCCCGGGGAGGACCGCACCGGTCGTTAGCCATGGGGTTGCCGTGGCCACCCATCTGCTCATCAAAAATTTTTGTGTTCTCGCGGCGCGTGCTCACGACATCACTAAATGAGCTTCTGCGATAAATATTCTTATCGTCTTTCGTCTCGTCTCACGGAGCGTCGATTGTGAGGGGTACGACGTCCCTCCGCGGTAATTCGCGAAACCAATCTTTTCGCGTGGAGTCGCCTTCTCGAGAATGAGGTTTGGAGTGGGCGGTCACAAAATTGGAAGCCTGAGTTTTTTTTGTTTGTGGTTTATTCCCTTGGTCAGGGAAGGGCCAAGGCGGTACTACATTGACGAGAAAAGAAAAGGAAAAAAAGGCAATACAAAAAAAGAAGAGAAAAAAGAGAAAAAAAAATTCGATACGTCCCCGGAGGACAGGGCTACGTCTTCAGCCGCTCTTCTGGGCTCCGCGGGTCCCTGGCCCCTGTTCCCGGGATGGAGGCTCCAGCACCCTCCAGCCGGCACGGCAGCGCGGGCAGTCCCGTATGGTTGTCCCCCGCTCTTCACACTGGTAATAGAATCCGTTATCGCGGGGGCGTGGGCACTCTGAATATCGGTGACCGGGGTGGCCGCAATTCCAGCAACCTTGAGCCCCCCGGCCACCGAACGATGACCGCCCCGCCCACGCGACATCCTACCGGGGCGAGCTACTGTGAGGCGAGCGACATCCTACTGTGGAGAGCTCCCCGCCGTGGAGGTGGATGGTGGATGGGCGCGTCGCCCGCTGGCCTCCCTCTCCACCCGCCGGTGGACCTCCGCCAGGACGTTATCGTACACGTCCCACCACCCGCTGATCTACGTCATTGTGCTATCACGGGGATGGCTGAGGGAGTCTATTTGTGTGGCGGCGTCCACCATCGGTGGAAACTCCTTCACAACCGCCCTCCTGGGTGGTGGTCGCCTCGGTCTGTGCCCGCTCCATCATGTCCCGGGCTACCTCCCAGAAGCCCGGGTGATTTCGACCGATATTTACGAAGACGACGCAATAGCGACGTCGAAAATCAGTCCACCGGCAGTGGAGGTCAGACTCTCGGTCTGCCATTGCTCTGCTCCTGCGGTACCTCGGTGATCTCCGTCTGTACAAAAGTGGATCGCACGTAAGGTTTTAGCTCCTTTACGTGCACCTTCCCCATCACCTTTCCGTTCAGACAGACCAACTCACACACGACTGCGGATTTCATTTTCGAAACCTTAAATGGCCCCTGAAACTTCGGGGCCAGTTTTGCGGCCGTATTGTGAGCGGCAGACGACAAGACGTACTGCCGTCTCAACACTAAGTCCACGATACGGAAATTCGCGGGGGGTCTCTGCAAGTTGTTGTGCGCAGACTGTCGCTGGTAGGCGGATTAAAAATTTTCGATAACCCACACATGCAACTTCGATAAATTTTTCATCCGTTCCGACCAACGAGCTGGATCTTGCGGCTTGACATTAATATTATCGGTACGGCGGTTTCTTAACGTGTGCGATGGTTCCAGTTCGCGACCGAGATTCAGAAAGGCGGGAAACGTTCCTAACGATGAGTGGTGTGCGGTATTATAGGCGAAACGGAAGTCGGCGATATGCGCGTCCCACTCACGATGATCTCGATCGAGGAACGCCACGATCATCGTCTTCAAAATTCTGTTCACCCGCTCGACCGGTTTGGCCTGCGGGTGATATGGCGGAACGGTAGAGTGGTATATTCCACGCTCTTTCCAAGTTCTTCTATCGTCTTGTTGACGAACTCGATACCGTTGTCTGTCAACAGAACTTTCGGTATCCCCCAGCGCGATAACACGAGATCATCGATGGCTGCCCGTATGAGCTTTCCGTTCGCGGCACACAAGGCACGGCACTCTACCCATTTCGAAAATAAGTCTTGAATCACCAAGAGGTAAGAGTAACCGGCCTTGCTCCGCGGCAACGGGCCCATAATGTCGGCAGCGACAACTGTCCATGGCCTTTCGATAACCCGACGATAAGACCTGCGGGGGCGTGCTGGTCCATCTTAGGTCGCTGACAGATATCGCACTTCCTAATATAACCAACGATATCTCGTAACATATTGGGCCAGTAATAAGCGACGGCCCAAGACGATGAAAAGTCTTGTCGACACCTAAATGGCCCGCTTGAGGATGATCGTGGGATTCCGGGAGTGCTTCCCTCCGCAGCTCGCGCGGAGGGAAGCATCCACTTCCACCGATCGAGATCCTCCACCAAATCACTAATGATTTTCGTCGGTCTCAGAAAATACAGTCGGTTGTCAACAATCCGCCACGTCGGAAAACGCTTTCGCGACGTCACTAGATCTTTTTCGGTACCACTCGTCGTTAGTTTCGCTAATTAAGGTGTCGATCTCGGTAACGCTCGCCATCGCGACGGCCGCCAAGAGGGTCTCGGAATGCCTCTTATACATCCGCGATGGGAGCGGTGCACTTGGACACAGTACAATTGGACACGTTGCAAATGGACACGGCATTTGACACACAGTTCAATTGGACACGGTGCGTTTGGACACGAAACTTTTGGGCACCGTTGTTTTTGGACACGAAAGAAAATGCACGTCGTTCAGTTACACACCGTTCATTTGGACACCGTTCAGTTGGACACCATTTACTTGGACACAGTTCAGTTGGACACCGTTCAAGTGCCCACTGTTCACTTGGACACAGATGGATGCTCACTGTTCACTTGGACACCGTTCACTTGGACACCGTTCATTTGGACACCGTTCATTTGGACACTGTTCACTTGGATACAGTTCACTTGGACACCGTTCAATTGGACACCGTTCATTTGGACACCGTTCACTTGGACATCGTCCAGTTGCCTGCTGTTTATTTGGACACAGAATGATGTGCACCGTTTATTTTATCATCATTTAATTATGTATCGTTTGTTTATGCAATGGATATGCAACTGATGAGAAATAAAAAATAGTTTTGTAGAAAATATTTGTGTTTTTATTTCGTTTTTATCACATTCAACCACAACGCCATATGCCTAGAGATATTCTAGAGACTCTATAAACAACGACATATGATTGGATGTGTCCGTTTGTCAATGTGCGCATCTGGGACGGGTGTATATCAGTTGGACACGGGGCAATTGGACACAGTCCAATCACAAGTCGCTGTTCCAAGGGACCCTACAAATGTCTCTAATCACACGGTGCTGTGATTGGCTGTGTCCAAATGCACCGTGTTCAAGTGCACCGCTCCCGTCCACAAGTGAACGGTGTACAAATGAACAGCACGCATCGTTCTGTCCAAGTGAACAGTGGACAACTGAACGGTGTCCAAGTGAACAGTGTCCAAGTGAACGGTGTCCAAATGAACGGTGTCCAAGTGAACGGTGTCCAAGTGAACAGTGAGCATCCTTCTGTGTCCAAGTGAACAGTGGGCACTTGAACGGTGTCCAACTGAACGGTGTCCAAATGAACGGTGTGTAACTGAACGTCGTGCATTTTCTTTCGTGTCCAAAGACAACGGTGCCCAAAAGTTTCGTGTCCAAACGCACCGTGTCCAGTTGAACCGTGTGTCAAGTGCCGTGTCCATTTGCACCGTGTCCATTTGCAACGTGTCCAATTGTACTGTGTCTAACTGAATGCCACTCATCCGCGATAGCGCGTCGGGAACGTGATATAATGCTCCCTTCCTATGTACGATTTCGTAATCGTATTCGAGAAGCTCTAATGCCCAGCGTGCAAGACGACCCGTGGGGTTGCTTTTATGCAACCATCGCAAACTACTGTGATCGGTAATAACGGTAAAACGGTAGCCTTCGAGATATGGTCGAAATTTCTTTATTGTCCAGACGACCGCTAAACATTCGAGCTCCGTCGTGCTATATTTCTTCTCAGCATCCGTGAGCGTTCGGCTGGCGTACGCAATAACACGTTCGACATTGTCGATCGTTTGCGTCAATACCGCGCCTAAGCCCACGGTATTCGCGTCTGTCTGTAACACGAACGGTAGCTTGAAATTCGGGCACTATAATAGCGACGCAGTGGTCAAATTCGCTCGGATTTTCTCAAAAGCAGTCTTCTGCTCGGTATCCCACTCCCACCGTTTGCCTTTGCGCAGCAAACGCGTGAGCGGTTCATCAATAGTCGTGAAATTCGGTAAAAAGCGACGATACCATGACGTTATGCCTAAAAAGCGACGAAGCTGTTTCAGGTTGATAGGCGTCGGGTACTCGAGGCTGTACCTTCTCATCGTCGATCTTCAAACCGTCTCTATGCACCAAAAATCCGAAATACTTTACTTCCGAGCGGCAAAATTCACTTTTCTCTACGTTAATCGTCAAACTGGCAGAATTTATTTTTGCAAAGACACGCGACAGCCATTCGAGATGTTATTCGAATGTCGAAGTCACTGCCATCAAGATAAACGAACGCGTGGGGCTCCATTTCGGGACCGATTAATTTATCTAGCAACTGTTGGAAGGTTGGAGCCCCCGATAACCCGTACGACATTCACGTGAAGTGGTAGTGCCCTTTTTCCGGTATAGAAAACGCGGTAATTTCTCGACTTTCTTTCGCTAACGGTATCTGAAAATAAGCTTGGCTCAAGTCGATAGTCGAAATATAACGAGCCGAACGTAACTTATCGAGAATACTCGTCATATTCCGTAGCGAATACGCGTCCTTCTTCTTGACGTTGTTTACTTTGCGAAAATCGATACAAAAACGATACTTGCCGCTCGGTTTCTTAACTATCACGATCGGATTAGACCACTCGCTTTTCGAAAGTTCTATGATTCTGTTCATTTTATCTACTTCGTCACGGATCGCCTCTTGCACTTTCGGCGACACTAAATAGCATCGCTGTCGAATTGGCGAATGAGTCCCGACGTCAATACGGTGTTCGGTAAGCGACGTGACGCCGGGACTTTCGACAGCGGTTGGTACGGTATTCACTAAAAATTCCTTTAATTTTCGATCCTCCAAACGCGATAATTCCGAGATCCCGCAACAGCGATTTTCTTGTCCGCGCTTGTTACAGAACGGATATCGGATCGCCGCGTCACTCGCAAAGGACCACTCGCTTCGCGAAAAATCGATAAGCACACTAAAAGTAGCAAGAAAATCCACTCCGATAACGACCGGGACTGCGAGATTCAGCAACAAGTAATCGAGATTCAGCTGACAGTAATCGTGCGCGTTTGTCCTTACAATTCGATAGCGATATTTGTCGACTCACTCATCGACACCAATTTCCCGTCCGCCAAGCGGATGTGGGAATCGGAATCGCGCGAGATCTGCAGTTCTAACTCTCGGATTAGGTCGATACCTTCTTCACCAAAAATCGTTCGATTAGAACCTGTATCGACCAATCCGAGTAAGCAGCTCTCGCCCACGAACAACTCTAAATAATGCAAGGACGCCCGCTCACTTACTTGACGCGCATCGTACGATCCGATAATTCTATTCTGATGTAATGTGCGGGTCTCGGAATCGGGAGAAGACGTAGGGACCCGGCCTACCGTCTTCCTCTTCCGTTTCCCGCGCACGAAGGGCACGTCCTCATCGTTTGCTGCCCGCGTCCACAGCGGTAGCAGGGGCTCGCGACACTCACGCGAGAAGTGACCCGTCGCGTCGCAGTTTCAGTATTTCGTTGTTCTGTTCCGCGACATTGGTCGCGAGCTGGAGGCCTCCGCGGTTTCTCGCGGAGTCTCACTCCTTGCCCCCGCTCCCGCTCCTCCTGCTTGGGCGATCGGTGGTCGGGTCGCCCTGCACACTAAAATTTGATTGTGTCTTGGCCGTCATTGTCGTAGACGGCCTCGACGAGCGCGGCGGCGGCCAATACGCGAAATCTGGAAAGGTCGAACGTTCGGGTGGCGGCGGCGCGCGATACTGGTTCGCGGCGAGATAGCTCCGCTCCACTCTCCTCGCGAGCCTTTCGAGAGCGTCGAAGTCGGCGAAATCGTCGCGATGGACGGCGATCTGGAGGCGCGGCAACATGTTGCGATGCGCGTAATTCAACTGCTCGACCTGGCTCCATGGTGAATTGAGCCGGTCGAACAGTCCCATCAGGCAGGTCAGGAAATCCGTCGGTTCATGTTCGCCCTGCGTGCGATGCATTATCTCGTCGCGCAGTGCGAACTGATAGTCGGGATTCCTGAACCTTGCGCGCATTGCTGCCTCCACCTTATGCCACGCCGACCATCGCGACCGCTTGATCCGGTACCACTGGAGCGCGATCCCCACGAGAAAGAACGGGAGGCACTTCAGTAAGTCCTCGTCCGCGGCACTAAGTCTCGACCCTCCTCAATTCGCAGGAGGAAGGCCTCGACATTACTTCCGCGCGCACCCGAGAAACTGATATTCCAGCGACGCATCGTATTATACGTGTCGTTGGCCGATAACGTGCGCTCGCTAAATCGCGGTCGAGATTCCGGGAACGACGGGCGGGACACGGCCCGCGGTTCGAAAACCGTTGGAAACCCGTCGTGCGGTAATGAGAGTGGCGGCGGTATTAGTGCTTGCGTCGTCGGCGGGACGATGGTCGGCAGCCTCACGGAAGCTTCTTTTTTGAACGGTAATGGCCTCGGTTTTTCGGGCCCGGTACGGTATGGTCGAGATCTCCTCGACCCGGTAGTTCTGGCTCCGCGCTACCACCGACCGCGCCCTCGGGGACTTCCTCCATCTGGAGGTCGAACCCCAAGAGCGACGCGTTCACCGCGGGCGACGGCGGTACGAGGTCACGACGCCCCGCGCGTTCGTAGCGCGTCACCCGCAACTGTAACGCCGATATGGTCCCGATCACGACCAAGCCCCGCGCGGTGGCTTCATCCTGGAGCTGTTCGAGTGACAGCTCCAAGATCCACGCGTCGAGGTCACTCTTCGGCATTTCGGTAAACGCGCGAAACCCCACGAAATATTACGCGGACGCGCCTCGAATCTCCGATAATAAGCCGCGAATGCCGCTCGCCACCGTTCGCGTCGCGAGTCACGATATTCGCGATCCGTCGGCACGCGACACCGCTTCGCGAACCGTCGCACTGTCCGCGACCTACTCCACCTGTCACTTTTTACGCGATCCCGCACACTCCGCGCACTTTCACTATCGCGGGGAGACGCCTCGCTTTGCGCACACACAAAAAAAAAATATATTGTAATAAAAAAAATATATTGTAAATAATATATGTTAGGAGGGCCGATTTTTCCCGAGACTTGATAAATCAGCAATAAAATCAATAAAATTGTCACACTAACCAAGAAACAGAAATCAGTGTCCAGACGACAGTTTGAGACTCACAAAACAGATCAAGACAGACGGACGATATCACCAAAGGACGAGCACACCACAGTCAGAGCAGCCGCGAAATCTCGATAAAACGATAAAAAGAAATTCTCCGAAAATTTTCCTCATTTCCCGATAGTCAATCGAGACGGCAAGATCGAAATCTCAGGACCCCACGTTGGGCGCCAAAAATCTGCGACGATACTCGCGAGGTTGATTCGCGAGCGATGGCAGACAGTCGCCAGTCAGCCGCGTCGTCAAACTCCCGTCGTCTCCGGTTCACGCCACAAAATTAAGACGATAGTTGGGCGCCAGGTGCGGAAAAGCCGCACCACTTCGATAAACGCGAGATTCTATATGTAACATAAAATTCGTATGTCCCGGAACCGTCGGGACCGGTAGCTTCTAAGATTTTAAATCGGAGACGGGATGGGTCAGGAGAAGGCGAAAATGACTCCACGCGTGTTCGATAACACAGGTTTACAAGGTTTTCATCACAAAAGAAGTAAGAGGTTACCCGAAGGAATTCCGTGTGCTGAATTCAAATCTGGTCTCAGAATGGCGCCATCACGTAAGGATTTTGAGATATTCTAACCTAGAAGTACAAAAATGGCTGTTTTAGGGCATTATTGGAGTTTCCTCTTGGTTGCATAGAATTTTACCGACCAAAACTAAACAAAGTACCGTAAAGTACGAGTCTTGCCCTTCAATTTCCATTTTGGAACGTCCAAATAGGATTTTTTTTTTCACCGAGATACAGCAGATTTAACTTTTTACTGCATACAGAAAATCAAATAAAGCGATTAAGTCGGTTCATTTGAAATACCTTAATCTTTCTGGTTTTGAGCAATTCTGGAAAAAAGTTTATAGTTCAAAAAGTCTCGAGAGTCGCGAATCTGGACTCAGATTTCCAAAATTCTTTTGGATTTGGAAATTTCATATTGGATCCGCTATCTTCAATTTTGGAAATCTGAGTCCAGATTCGTGAGCAGCGACCCTCGGGACCCTTTGAACTACAAACTCTTTTTTCCAGAATTGCTCAAAACCAAAAGGGTTAAGGTATTTCAAATGAACCGACTTCATCGCTTTATTTGATTTTCTGTATGCAGTAAAAACTTAAATCTGCTATATCTCGGTGAAAAAATTCTATTTGAACGTTCCAAAATGGAAATTGAAGGGCAAGACTCGTACTTTACGATACTTTGTTTAGTTTTTGACGGTAAAATTCTATGCAACCAGGAGGAAACTCCAATAATGCTCTAAAACAGCCATTTTTGCACATTTAGGTTAGAATATCTCAAAATCCTGACGTGATGGCACCATTCTGAGGCCAGATTTGGATTCAGTGCACCAAATTCCTTCGAAAATCAATATAAAGTTTCATGTGATATTAAATACCCTTTAATTTGTTGACCTGTGCAATCAGTAGCTTTATTGTCGGGACTCTCGCACGTTCCGGTACTTAACGCGCGGTACTGTTCACAAAGCGAAACGCTAATCGCGAGACAATAATAAACTCGCTATAATGCACGAAACCCGAGGACGATCTCCTCAGGTGAGCCTTAACACAGGCGCGGCCGCTCCGTGGACGAGACAACGATATACACTACGAACGTTACGCGACACAAACAGTTACGATATGGGGCAACGAAATATGGACCAGATGGAAAGTCTTAAAATAAGTCGGGGGCTCCCTGACGTTGGCGGCGGCGTTGGCGGTTTTCCTCGTCGCCTCGATCCTCCTTCTCTCTCTTTCTCTCTGCCCCTCCGATCGCACACTCCCCTATTCTTTCTCACTGTCTCTTTCTCTCTCTCTCGTTCTCTCTCTCTCTCTCACTCTCTGAACACTCTCGATAGCGGTAATTTGCGAATTGCTCTGCACGTCTTGACGTAGCGACGATCGCGGTAAGGCTGATTATAATCAGCCGTCGTGGATCTGCTCGCTGCCTCTCGGCGCTCCCGTTGTTTCCTGCTGGGTTTCTCGCGACAACTGCTTCCGCTGAAAGTAAACACAGCTGACAGACTCCTGTCTAATTGCGGTATCTGTGTTCTCGCTATGGAATATTCTAAGCGGTATAATATTCGAGATTGCTGAGCGATCGGCAATTCGAGAATATTTTAACACAAAATTTCGAGAGAGCGATTCACCTGAGTATGAGCGATGCGTCGTCGGGCTTCTTCGTCCCTCAAGGTCCTCCGCTCCTCTAGTTCTGGTGGCCGGCAAGGGAAGCCGAGGGGCACAAAGTTGGGGACGCGCTGACCTTCGCATCTGCTCCGCTCGCAAAAATCGTTTCCAATATTCGTCCTATAGACTTTCACAAACAAAAATACGACGGGATGCGGTAACCGAGAATATTCGCGAAAAGCCGTTCGCGACGCGATACGCGAAAAACATTTACACAAAATCGGTACGGTTTCTCTTGAGACGGGCGCCTCCGAGGCTGCTACGTCACAATATATATATATATATATATATATATATATATATATATATATATAATTTTATCTCTGCATTACATGTTATATTACATGTTACTTCTATGTTATGGAACATATTATCTTAACGGAACATGTACATTCTGAGAATGTTCGGAGTATATCCTTATAGAAATATCATACTAAGAATCATTGATAATTACTTATTATTCAGTATTTTTAATACTGAAAATAAGTAATTATCAATGATTCTTAGTATGATATTTCTATAAGGGTATCTGAACAGAATATTATTAATATTCTCGGAACATTCGATATACGTACTAAGATGTACTGAGTATATATTAAGTAAGTTCTTACTTCCGCCCTACAGTTTGTAGCACATATTAAGAATATTCCGTAATATATACTAAGGATATCTACAAAATGTTATTATTATATTTTTATGATATACCGGTATATCATGCACGTATATACTATAATATATATGTGTATATATGTGTGTGTGTCTGTGTGTCTGTCTGTCTGGCTCTATGTGTGTGTGTATGTGTGTGTGTGTATTGCCTAGATTATATTAGGTTAAATAATTTTTTTTCTTAAATTTCATAAATGTTTTTATTATATATTGTATATTATATATGTAACATATTACATATAATACATATTAAATTACATATACTACATATAAAATATACTACATATAAAATTACATATAAAACTACATATAACTACATATAAAACAATTACATATAAAATATACTACATATTAAATTTTTGTTAAAATTTCGGAATATAATTTTCCAAGAAAAGAAAAACTTACATATGTAGTGCAAACAATTGGAAGATCTTACAAATACTTGTTTTCTGTTGAAACACAAATAAAATAAACTAAAAAATAAAATGAAATACAAATTGAAGAAAAACTTAAATTTATATATGTAATGCAAACAATGGGAAGATCTCACAAACATTTGTTCTCTGTTGAAACACAAATAAATAAACTAAAAAATAAAATGAAATATTAATGGAACAACAAAAATTTAAAAGACATTAATGTGTATCTTCAATTTCTTTATGGTTCTGTCTATCTATGCGCTCTTTGGGATGAGCTAACCATATTTTGATAGGGCCTGCAATGTCTTTGTTAGTTGCATTACCCTACCAGCACGCGACGTACTGCGTAGCATCGCATTTTCGTACTCATTGTACTATGATCATCTGTGACGTACTAAGTTGAACATTAGGACGTCACTTATAGTATCATTCGGTTTTCTTTCGCGCGCAAATGTTCTCAGATTTTACTCAGGGATACGAAAATGATACGTACGCTTTTCTATCGCGTGCGTACATTCTTAGGTTTGACTGAAATGATACGTACGCATTTGTATCGCGCGCGTATTTCTCAGGTATCGACTCAAGGTATGGAAACAGTACGTATACCAAAGCCATCTGATACGTAATTCCTGTTTCGATCTTTTTTCGGTAGCCGAGTAGCATGGGTGCCGTCCATTAATGTGGTGACGAGCAGTGACGAGACAGATCGATTGATCAATTTAATTAATATCAAAGGTAATCCTTTTTCTTAATTTTAATTCCATAAAATATTGAATAAAGTTAGCGAAACAATTTTTACATATAAATTACATAATATTTCTTAATATTTTGTGGAAATTTTCATACAAATATTCTGATAGAGTTTGAGGTTATCCTAGGTTGCAAAGCCGCATAGCATTTGCTTATTGGTTTTAGGTGAGGATGCCATTAGTAGTAAAGGTTTCTAGTGTAAGATTCTCTGCTATCGCTGGCTCCCATCGACTCCAAGTAGTTGAAAGCGTCTCTCACCGATGGTCGAGAACGCCGCGGAAGCGATGAATCGCAATCAATTAGGTTATTTGTGTTTATAAAAGTCTGTTATAAATAATCTCAATAAAAGAGTATATATTTGTAAAAGAATTTATATTAATAAAAACGAATTTATAATAAAATAGAAATATCCAGTTAATAACCTAACCTAACTTATATATGAGCGCGCGCGCCTAGCTGTACATATGTGTGTGCGTCTATACGTGAAGTACTGAAACCTTCCCGTTTCATTCCGTCCTGCAAGGCATTAATAGCCTATACATATTTGTTAAATATGTTTCATAATTTATCATACACACATGCAAAATTATTCTGCTTAAAATTTGGACTTACAGTTATTCTTGATTATGGCAGATGCATAGTAAATATAAAGGTTTACTACAAAAATAGTTTAACTCTTGAGCTCTGTCTTCATTTAAGCCTATTAGATTAATTGGCATACTGATTTCATTTTTATTTCAATAAAGAATAAGAAGTCATATATGCCGATCAGTTTGACTGGTTTCAGTAAAGATAGAACCTTATATACCCAATTATACAAATTATATTAAACAGATAATAATACAGTTAAATTAGGACGGCTTGAATATTTTTAATGTTAAACGCTTTATATTTGCTACATAAATTTCGTAAGTAAGAATAACCTCAAATTTATATGTTATATATGTTATCATAAATTGTCAAATATATCTTATAAATATTGTATAACTTATTTCAAGTTTCTCTCTATAATTACCTACGATTCCTCTTGGGGATATTTCAAACAATATTCAATAAAAAACTGAATTATTTTAGATGAAAATCACACTCATTTTTTTGCATCTTGCGTCGTCCATGAAACAAACGGAAAGAGATTGGGATCGGAACCGATGATGTTATGTATGTAGCCGTATGATGGCGTTGAGACTCGTTTATGATGACCGTAAATCCGTTAACTTATGCCGGAACCGTAAAATATTTAATAAAGATTTTTGTTTCAGTTTTTGTTTTCTGGACAATGAAAGTATCGGTACAATTAAAATTGTAGTTCTTTATGGTTCTTCCGGTTTTATAGGCTTTATAAAGTTTCGGTACGGTTTACGATTCCGACAAAAAGTATCGATTTCCATATGGTTTTTGGTTCCGAAGGATATTATAGAGAAGTATTCTTAGTATATTACATATAATTGCAGTATATTAAGTGTAAGAATGAAAATAAATTTCTATATTTTAAATATATCCTGAAAATATATAAAAATGATATACTATAAAGATATTACACAAATGTCTAGGTATAGCTTCCGGAATGGAGCCGTGTCTTGAATCAGCGATATGCCGACGTTTCGCAAACGTTGCAGTTTGCATCATCAGGGCAGAGAACTGATACTGAGCTCTCTTGGATAAAGGTAGTCCTTATATGCCCCCCTCCCCCCCTTTTGTGTAGATGGTGTTAGGGAGTAGGGGACGAGGCTTGAATCCAGCCAATCAGCGTATTTTAATTGATCAGCTGGTCAATTAAAAAACCGGGAGGGCAGTATGCCAAATAGAGTTTACTTTCATACCTTTGTCTCGGTTGAGGTTGTTGGGATGTTTTAAAATTTCTAGACCTTCACGATGTTTTCTGGCAAAATAACTCTGTGAGGGAGCCAATCTGGTGGCTTTGTCATATTGTACGGAGTGTCCAGTCTCCATATAGTTCAGCTAGGGCTGATTGAGTAAAGTGACCATACTTGGTATATCGTTGGTGTTCCTTGATTCGCGTACTGATCTTCCTCCCGGTTTCTCCTATATAAACTTTACCACAAGAGCAAGGGATCTTATATACACCTGATTCTAGGCATTATGATTTCTGATCCTTCGGATTTGGGAGTA
>NW_022639670.1:323563-324127 GCF_010583005.1 Odontomachus brunneus | reverse complement strand
CACAAGTCGCTGTTCCAAGGGACCCTACAAATGTCTCTAATCACACGGTGCTGTGATTGGCTGTGTCTAAATGCACCGTGTCCAAGTGCACCGCTCCTCTCTTCATTTAGTATGTCAGTGTTTTTAGGACTGACAATTCTGTTCTTCTGGTTTTTTATTATTTGCGAGATGTTTTTGCTGTTGTATCCATTTTTAGTTAAGGCTGTACTGAGGTGTTCTAGTTCTCCATTCAGAGAAGATGGTTCCGAAATTGTGAGCGCTCTGTAAACCAATGAACTTATGACAGAATTCTTTTGCGAGGGATGATGATGAGAGGTTGCATGCAGGTATCGGTATGTGTGTGTTGGTTTTCGGTAGACCTGGTGACCTAAGGTGCCATCTTGGTTCTTTTGGACTAGCACATCCAGGAAGGGTATTTGATTATTTTGTTCCACTTCCATTGTGAACTGAATACTGGGATGTTGTGAATTGAGAAACCCGAGAAACTGAGAAAGAGTTTCCCTGCCATGATTCCAAATTACGAAAGTATCGTCCACATACCGAAACCATGTGGATGGTTTCAGT
>NW_022639670.1:323283-323542 GCF_010583005.1 Odontomachus brunneus | reverse complement strand
TTTCAGTGGTGCGTTCCTCAAAACTTCATTCTCAAAATGTTCCATAAAGATGTTTGCAATGATAGGAGATATAGGAGATCCCATCGCCGCTTCAAAGTTTTGTTCGAAAAAACTTTGAAACTCACTGTTTACCAATGTTCCAGTCTAGGATACTTTGAACATCATCAAGAATTCCGTGGAAATTCCTGCCAACCTCTTCCCACTAATAGAACACTGCTTAACTTCAACTTATTTTCAGTTCCAAGGAGAGTTTTTCGAA
>NW_022639670.1:318759-323095 GCF_010583005.1 Odontomachus brunneus | reverse complement strand
TCACTGTTTACCAATGTTCCAGTCCAGGATACTTTGAACATCATCAAGAATTCCGAGGAAATTCCTGCCAACCTCTTCCCACTAATAGAACACTGCTTAACTTCAACTTATTTTCAGTTCCAAGGAGAGTTTTTCGAAAACATCTATGGAGCGGCGATGGGATCTCCTATATCTCCTATCATTGCAAACATCCTTATGGAACATTTTGAGAATGAAGTTTTGAGGAACGCACCACTGAAACCATCCACATCGTTTCGGTATGTGGACGATACTTTTGTAATTTGGAATCATGGCAGGGAAACTCTTTCTCAGTTTCTCGGGTTTCTCAATTCACAACATTCCAGTATTCAGTTCACAATGGAAGTGGAACAAAATGATCAAATACCCTTTCTGGATGTGCTAGTCCAAAAGAACCAAGATGGCACCTTAGGTCACCAGGCCTACTGAAAACCAACACACACGGTATCTACATGCAACCTCTCATCATCATCCCTTGCAAAAGAATTTTGTCATAAGTTCATTGGTTTACAGAGAGCTCACAATTTCGGAACCATCTTCTCTGAATGGAGAACTAGAACACCTCAGTACAGCCTTAATCAAAAATGGATACAACAGCAAAAACATCTCGCAAATAATAAAAAACCAGAAGAACAGAATTGTCAGTCCTAAAAACACTGACACACTAGATGAAGAGTGTTATAATCGCGAATAGTATTAGCGCTTTCGAAACATTTCATGAGGAATCGTTTCGATTGCGCCACAATAAGGAAGCGGATGTGCAAGTGCTGCGATAAGCACCACCTTGCACATTCCGCATTTCGGACCTCGATTCGAAATGCATTAAACCATTACCAAATATGGTAATCTTCTTGTCGCCAGGCACTCCCTCCGACAAGACTAAACAATATTATAAAAGAGCGGAGAAGACCACCCGCGTCAGACTTAACACCTCGATCTCTCGCCGCGACATACACAACCGACACGCGATTCGCACATTACTAACAAAACGCGGGAGTAGTAATTAAACACGTTCAAGTATAGTTATCAATAAATCGTTTATATTTAAGACTACAAAGGGTAGTATAATTATTGCCAACATTCTTCACCCACCGCCACACTCCCTGCCGCGCCCGCATCACCGATCTCGAACTTTTCTCGCGTCCCGGCAACACGGGGTACGACAATTTGGTGGCAGCGGTGGGATCGGTGTCCGCCGGGCCCAGTAACTATCTGTGAACAGAAAGTGAATTATGGGTAAGAAAAGGGTGGTGTAAGTGACGAAGAAAGAAAAAATTCAAAAGAGTAATCATCGGAGCTAACTAGTGGACATCGGAGATACGTCTACTGAAAAAAAATGCTACCGGTTATCTCAAAAAAGAGCGAGAAACTACAAAACCGAGAAGAAACCACTACTCCGTAAATACATTAGACGACAAGTCTACAAAAACAAAAAGAAGAAAAAATTTGGAGAGAGCTCAAAAAGTCATTGAGAGCCCTCCGAGACAACACACTGGGACCACAAGGCTAACGGAGACGGCAGAGGACAGCGGTAATCGGTGAAAGACGAGCTGCAGCGTAATCAAGACGACCGTCGGAGCTACGGCCTACGATACTCGTTGTCAGTGACACCGGAGCCTACGGCGAATGCACCAGCGGCGACCGCGACCTGCCCAACGCCACTGACCCAGTGATGAGCAACGACTTGCCGACTCAACCAAAACACGATGAACTACAGAAGAGCCGTGACAACGTGACAACGTTATTGTAAGTCGAGAAACTATTGTAACCTAAGCGATTAGGTTTATGCGAGCGAACACGTAAAGGCGTAAATGTCGAGCGAAAGCGGTACTCCTAATCGACCTATATCAAATCAATCGTGGCTACATAGCGCACTAGCGCGATTAACTATTGAACACCTATCGAATCCTAACGAGATAGTTGCCGAAGCTATAGATAACGCGTGTGAAGCATTAGAGCTTGTGCGACGTGTATTAGACTACTCGGGTGAAACCGAACGCGAATCTCCAGAGCACGTGTCGCCGAACGTGAATTCCCTTTCGGCGAGATAGACCATAGTATACTACCGGACGTGCAAGTTACAGACGACACCCGACGTACAAGACGCCGCGCATATTTACCCTCACACAGTACTATTAGCGACGTCTCGCAAAGAGGAGATTTCTCCTTAACTTCTTACGATAGTAGTGTATTCGATCCATCTGACGAAATGGCCACCGGGCAACGCGACGAAACCCTACACGCGGCGGAGAACGGAAGAGGTCAGGAAATCTCTTGCCCTCGCGGGCCTCTACTACGAGAGGATCTCTTGAGAGACGTAAACGATCCTCAATCAGGACTTAGTAGAATTCGACGCGACGTAGACCTATATAATAATGCTAATGAGCAGTTATTAGCGCGTATAGAGAATTGCGAGATACTATACATACGAATGCAGCTCTACTAACCAACTCTCGCATAGACGACTCACCAAATGTAAGAAACAGTAACATAGAAACTGAACGATATCCTTCAGACAGACGAGGACAAGGTCACAATGATCATCTCACAGACGGGTTACCCCCGATTAACAAGGATCGATCCCGACGCATCAGGGAGGTGCGAGATCAGATCCCCATATTCAATGATACGCAGGATGATAAACTAATAGAATTCTTAACGGCGTGCGAATACGCGTTCGAGCTGATACACCCTGCTGACGAATCCACATTAATTCGAGCAGTAATCTGCACTAAACTAAAGGGAATTGCCCTAACTGAGGTTAAAAACCGAAACATTCATACTTTTGCTGTTCTAAAGGATGTGTTAGAAAGATGTTTTATGAAAAAGAAATCAGTAACTCGACTACTTCGAGATTTTAATAATTTGCATCAAAAGCCTGGAGAAGATGCGCGAACTTACGGAAACCGTGTAGAATCGTTGGGTGTATATCAGTTGGACACGGGGCAATTGGACACAGTCCAATCACAAGTCGCTGTTCCAAGGGACCCTACAAATGTCTCTAATCACACGGTGCTGTGATTGGCTGTGTCCAAATGCACCGTGTCCAAGTGCATCGCTCCCGAATCGTTAACCACGGATCTATTCGAAGCCGGAACAGAGGGGGATCTCTATTCTCCCACACAGAAACTCGGCATCCATTTCTTTTTGAAATCGTTAGCCCTTGTCAACTATCAACTAGGACTAAATGACAGGCTACAAACAATAGTCCGGTCCCGTGCACCCGCGACTTTAACCGAGGCAATAGCAGGAGCCATTGAGGAAGAAAGGATCAAAGGAACCCATGAAGCTCCTGCGCGGACATATGAAACAAACCGAAGTTCATATCACCGGTATAACCGAAGTTCTTTCGAAAACACTAAACGAGATGTTCCCATAATACAATGCCAAAAATGCGGAAAAATGTGACATCAAGGACGCGAATGCCGTAGCAGTCGATACGGCAACCGGTTCGTTCTACCTAAACCAGTAGTACCCTTTCGCGTGAATGCGACCGACACATGGTGTACACGATGCAAGAAAAACGTACACATTCACGATAGCTGCTGATACATACACGGGAAGCCGATCGAGACACGGGACACCGCGAGTGACTACCGTAAACCCTCGCGCCCAGTGACTATCACCGCGCTAGATATAAATAAACCATCGACATCTCACAGTAACGGGAGCGTCAGATTCAACAGTGACCAGGAGGAAGGAAACAAAAAGGAGCAAAGTCGCGTGCGCGACTACCGCGTAAACCAGATCCGGCAAAATTTACATAGCCGCGCCGGATTTGACCTAGTAAACTTGCCAATAAAGGAAGCTAAACGAAAAAGAATACCATTTCTTGTTGACACGGGATCCGCACTTAATCTCGTAAAAATACAAACATTAGACGATGATACCCCTATGACTGCAGAAAAATTGACACTAACGGGTATCACCGGACATAAAGCTTTCACTATAGAAAAAATAACCGCCACTGTCAGCTGGGAGCGGTACACTTGGACACGGTGCATTTGGACACAGCCAATCATAGCACCGTGTGATTAGAGACATTTGTAGGATCCCTTGGAACAGCGACTTGTGATTGGACTGTGTCCAATTGCCCCGTGTCCAACTGATACACACCCCTGTCAGCTTAGGAAAACAGCGTTGGAAATTTGAACTATTTGTCGTACAAGATGATTTTCCAATCGAATACGAGGGGATCTTAGAAATAGATTTCCTTCACGAACACCGCGCTAAATTCGACTATAAAACAAGAACAATGACGGTTTCCTGACAAAGTCTACCGCTGATACCACAGCAAATGTACAACCTCCCCGCGCGG
>NW_022639670.1:318184-318749 GCF_010583005.1 Odontomachus brunneus | reverse complement strand
TAAATGACAGGCTACAAACAATAGTCCGGTCCCGTGCACCCGCGACTTTAACCGAGGCAATAGCAGGAGCCATTGAGGAAGAAAGGATCAAAGGAACCCATGAAGCTCCTGCGCGGACATATGAAACAAACCGAAGTTCATATCACCGGTATAACCGAAGTTCTTTCGAAAACACTAAACGAGATGTTCCCATAATACAATGCCAAAAATGCGGAAAAATGTGACATCAAGGACGCGAATGCCGTAGCAGTCGATACGGCAACCGGTTCGTTCTACCTAAACCAGTAGTACCCTTTCGCGTGAATGCGACCGACACATGGTGTACACGATGCAAGAAAAACGTACACATTCACGATAGCTGCTGATACATACACGGGAAGCCGATCGAGACACGGGACACCGCGAGTGACTACCGTAAACCCTCGCGCCCAGTGACTATCACCGCGCTAGATATAAATAAACCATCGACATCTCACAGTAACGGGAGCGTCAGATTCAACAGTGACCAGGAGGAAGGAAACAAAAAGGAGCAAAGTCGCGTGCGCGACTACCGCGTAAACCAGAT
>NW_022639670.1:302937-310860 GCF_010583005.1 Odontomachus brunneus | reverse complement strand
GGAATTTTTATTGGAAATTGCCTAGTAGAATTTGACAATTATACATGTCCTACAACAATAAATAATGCCACCGACAACCCTGTCGGGATAACCACACCTTACGTAAGATTAGAGGACACTACGGCGGGCGATAATGACAAAGCGCCTAAAAAAATCAAGAACATGGAGAAGCAGAAAACGAAGTCTCAGAAGGATAAGCTTAAAGAGCAGAACAAGTCTCGAGAATCCGTTATCGGGACTCTGAACAAATCTAAGGATGAAACGGAGAAGAAACAGACCAATTCAGGCGAAAAATCCAAGGAAGCCGGAAAATCTAAAATAGCGGCAAGAGAAAAAGAAAACACTCCAGTCATACAAAACATTATCGAGCCAGGTTAAAGCGCCAGATCAAAGTACTCTTAAGGATAACATAAAAATTAAAGATGGTAACCATGACACGAAAGAATTGAGCTCCAAAGGCGAGGAGAAAAACCGGAAAGGTAGTACCAAAAAGGAGCTGAAAGATCAACCTTATATTACCGACGATAGCCACGTTAATCATAACAAATCTGATACTAAGACTAAGCACAAGAACAAAGCAGGCAAGAATATGAAAGAAGGTAACGGAGAAAGCGCAGGTAGTAGAGTTCAGCAACAAACGAATGTTCCGAGCGATGACACAAAAGAGAAAATAAATATCGTCGACAAAAGCAGCTTGATGGAAATTGCAAAATCATCGGACACTCAAAAGGCTCCGTTGGAAAATATAATTGAGAGACCAAGCGTGACTACGAAAGCCGAAAGCACGACAAGACAGAAAGACACGTCGAAGAAAGAACCATCATCGAAGAGCAAAACAAAGTCGAAAGAACTGAAGCTTGAAGTCGAGGGTAATAATAAGAATCGGGAGAAGTTGGAAAACGGTGTTAAAGAGATGCTCAAAAATAGTTCTCCCGAATCCAACAAATCGCTGGTTGATACTGAAGTCAAAGATCCGGAGCCAAAAGTGCTCGACAGCGCAAAAGTTGTTGAGGTAAACGGCAACGTGAAAGGTAAAGCTAATTCGCACAAAAAAGATAAAGCCTCAAAAGGTAAAATAGAAACAGAAGTCATTATCGATCTTATGTCATCGACAGTGCCAACAAGCGAAATTTTAAATGAAACGAAAAGTTTAACGTATTCAGATAACGCAGAGAAAGTGATTGTCCCGAAACCAGAGCAAATAACCGAAGAAATTTCGAGAATTATAGAGACGCCAACAACAGTTATTAAGGAAACCGATTTTAAAGAAGAGCCCAAGGAAATCGTCTTGTCGCCTAAAATAAATTGGCAAACTGAAGAAATAATACAAACTGATATCATACATAAGAATGATAAAATAGAGCGCAATGAAACTGAAGCTAAGGAGTCGATTGAAAACAAAAGAAAGGAGTATCGTCAAACGGACGCTAAATTAAAAATAGAAAGGGCAATGTCCCCAGAGAGTCCGGAGAAAATAGGTGAGAATAAAGCTTTCATTAGTGATACGAACGATGAAAAAACTGAGAAGCGAGAAACGGAGAAAGGTCAGACGAAAACAGGCAAACAGAAAAGATCCGATAAAACGAAGTCTAATACGCAAGATACAGATAAACTCAAGATAGACTCTTCATCCAAATCTTTAATCGAACTTATAGCGGAAACTTACGCCCAACCAGCGGAGGAAACACATTTCGCTAAAGAAAACGTGTCGGTAAGCGACAACAGCTATCTTACTCAGTCCAAATCGGATGCCAAAGGCACCGACGTTAAAACGTCTGTTAAAACAGACGAGAAAGGAATGACGGTAAATGTTCAAGATAATAAACGCGCGCCAGAGGCTACGTCAAAGAATAAGAAAAAAGGTAGGTTAAAGGATAAGTCGAAGGACGCTCAACAGGCGCATAATACGAAATGCAAGGAATTAAAATCGAAAGATGAAATCAACACAGGCTCATTAACACAACGAATTTCACAAATACAAACCTACCTCGTCAGAACACAAAAAATATGTGATACACAGCAACAGATAGGCACAACGTGGCAAATGTGCACTAATTTATATAACCTAGCCGATAAAGATTTACAACGCGCAAGAAAATTAACCAATAGCATAAACAAAATGTATAAGTCCACTCCAAACTTACGTCGTAGATTAATAGATGGAGTAGGTTTAATAGACAAATCCTTATTTGGAACGATGGATGCCGACAACGGAAAGATTATAAACAAACAATTACATTTATTACAAAACAAAGAGGAAACGATACAACACGCAATAAAAAATCAGTTACAAATTCTAAACGAAACTATAGGACACTTAGGTAACTTAGAAGAAACATTAGACAATAATTTCAAAATAAAATGGAATAGTATGAATCAATTTTATAAAGAAGAAGCAGAAATCTACAAAAAAGAACAAATTACTGAACAGTACACGATACTTAACGCAGTAATAAACGACCTAACGAAAGACATAATATCATGCATAATGACATAATATCATACATAGATAACGCCAAGTTGGGAAGATTACTACTCCAACTTACACCCATTGAAAATATAATCGCACAACTTAAGAAATCAACAATACACTTACCTAAAAACATATATTTTCCATTCACACTTGCCATGGAGCACTGGCTAGAAATAGAAAAATTCATCAAACTCAGCGCATACTACAACAACGAAACGATTTACACAATTTTGAAAATTCCTCTAATAACATATCCCATCTACACAATTATCAACACTATATTCTTCCCAGTACACAAAATAAACAGCACGTTCATGTTAACAGAAACAATATACTCTAAATTCGCGATAGATACAGAATCAAATACTTACCTTACATTACACGAAAGCAAATTATTAGAATATATTCACATAAAAAATCACTACACGTGTGCACAAGAAAACACAATTTATAAAATTCACCAAACAACACCGTGCGAAATCCAAATGTATACAGACACAAGAAATATGTAAAACAAAATATATCACCGCCGAAAACACAATTTTAATCCCTTTAAAAGGAAAAAACGGATGGTTATACTCAACACACAACACACAACAATTACGTATATATGATCAGAATAACAAATACCAAAACAAGATAACAAAAACGGGAATAATTACACTTAAACAACAATGTAAACTAACTATAAAAAACATTATAATACAATCACAGGAAATAATATCAAATAACATATTAGAAATATTTATACCAAACTATAACCTGGCAATTACACCGGAAAACACGGTAGAAAATATAATTACAACACCAAACATAAATTTAACAAAAATATCGCAAAACTCGTCCGAACTACTACAACTAAAAGCGCAACTAGACAATATACAAGAGAAGCTAGACCAAAACCCATGGTCAAACCACATAAATATAATTTACACCACTACGCCCAGCGTAACAGTATTTATAATTTTAATTGTAATAATAATGATAATAGTAAGAAAAATAAAAAAGAAAACACAACCCTTTTTCACACCACTACCTAGTACCGAAAACAATGTAAGAACACGTTCTAAACCAATAATACCCACAATCCCTGCGCTAGCACGCAGGCACAGCTTATACGCATAAGGTAGAAATAGTACACGATTGTAACTACATTTATATACGGGAAAACAAATTTATAACACGAATACAATATAATAAAGTATAACAAGTACAAACGATTATAACCATAATTGTAAACGGAAACAAAAAAAAAATGTATATAGAATAAAGTTGCAAAAACCTCGCTAGACACTCCGTTTTCTTTTCCCAAGGGAAAACCTAAGGATGTTATAATCGCGAATAGTATTAGCGTTTTCGAAACACTTCATAAGGAATCGTTTCGATTGCGCCACAACAAGGAAACGGATGTGCAAGTGCTGCGATAAGCACCACTTTGCACATTCCGCATTTCGGACCTCGATTGGAAATGCATTAAACCATTACCAAATATAGTAATCTTCTTGTCGCCAGGCACCCTCTCCGACAAGACTTAACAATATTATAAAAGAGCGGAGAAGACCACCCGCGTCAGACTTAACACCTCGGTCTCTCGCCGCGACATACACAACCGACACGCGGTTCGCACATTACATTATTAGGGTGTATATCAGTTGGACACGGGGCAATTGGACACAGTCCAATCACAAGTCGCTGATCCAAGGGACCCTACAATCTCTAATCACACGGTGCTGTGATTGGCTGTGTACAAATGCACCGTGTCTAAGTGCACCGCTCCCGATTTTTTATTGCTTAGCTTTAGGAAGTTATTGGTTACGCTTTACGCGAATTTAACAAAATACGCGCCATGGGAATTATGGCTCCTCACAAATTATGACACAGGACACGGTAATGCTTGCCGCGCGGCAGAAGTCCGAGCGACAGCCAATCAATATGTTGTTTTTCCGTAAGAGCTAGAAGGTTATTACGGAAAGCAGCATATTGATTGACTGTCGCGCGAACTCCCGCCGCGCGGCAAGTATTACCGCGTCCTGTGTGCAGGAGCCATAACTTTAAAGGTGTCTCTCCATGCGGCGTAACTTGCGTAAGCGTAACTAGCGTAATATAGTAATTTACTAGAAGTTACGCTATTTTGCAAGTCGACATTCAATATCTAATGGCTCCTGCACACAGGACGCGGTAATACTTGCCGCGCGGCGGGAGTTCGCGCGACAGTCAATCAATATGCTGCTTTCCGTAATAACCTTCTAGCTCTTACGGAAAAACAACATATTGATTGGCTGTCGCTCGGACTTCTGCCGCGCGGCAAGCATTACCGTGTCCTGTGTCATAATTTGTGAGGAGCCATAATTCCCATGGCGCGTATTTTGTTAAATTCGCGTAAAGCGTAACCAATAACTTCCTAAAGCTAAGCAATAAAAAATCGGGAGCGGTGCACTTAGACACGGTGCATTTGTACACAGCCAATCACAGCACCGTGTGATTAGAGATTGTAGGGTCCCTTGGATCAGCGACTTGTGATTGGACTGTGTCCAATTGCCCCGTGTCCAACTGATATACACCCTAAAAAATCAGGCTTTCTATTGTACAATATAACAGAAATATTAAGTTGATTCTCGATTGGTTGTTATTATTTAGACGTATTGTTAAATACGCGCCATGGGGTTATTATTTAGACGTATTGTTAAATACGCGCCAAGGTACTTTACATGTAAGAATGTGTGAAAGCGTAATGTGTGTAGTTGTACGATAAGGTTAAGATAGTAGTTTGTGACGATCCGGAAAATCGTCACGACGTTAATAGCAGTATTGATAATATTAACAAAGAAACACCGAACCGCGCGCGGAATAACCGCAAGGTCAACAAACAGTCGCACTGTTTGTTATAATTCAGTATAAAAGGCCGTTACAAAATTGATATCGGGAGAGATTGATCGAAAAGCTCCTCTCAGGCGCACGACCAACCAGAACTCGAAACTCCTAGAGATTCTAGACATCCTGCCGACCGAAGTGGATACGCGACGTCGGTTCCTATCCACACATCGCTCCGTCGACCGAGGTGGATACGCGACGTCGACATCCTTTCCCCGATACCGCTCTATCGACCGAAGTGGATACGCGACGTCGGTTTCCTATCCAGACACCGCTCCGTCGACCGAAGTGGATACGCGACGTCGACATCCTTTCCTCGAGACCGCTCTACCGACCGAAGTGGATACGCGACGTCGGTTTTCCTATCCAGACACCGCTCCGTCGACCGAAGTGGATACGCGACGTCGACATCCTTTTCTCCTCGCACTACGCCACTAACACCTACGATTGCGAACACATACAGGACGTAAGATACCGGTGACGACGAGCGCCTTTAAACCAGCCAGGAAAATCAGGACAAATAAACAGATTAAAGCCGACGAGGCAACGAACTCCGAACGATGAACAATAGCGTACCAAGAAACAATCCCGACCGCGTCCCGCCGGACGCTTGCGCGCCTCGACGCTCGCAGCTGATCGCGAGACGACAACAACGGCTCCCGACGAGAGCAAAAACGCGACCACGCGCCAACGGCGTAACGTCGCCTGTAAATAATTGTAAATAGCCTTGAAATTAGAATATAGTTCCACATTATTATCACCTATACCACCGGTTTTCATTTTACGAACGAAACCCGGACCACACCGGCTAAAGCGTGGTCTACAATGAGAACTTAAGAAAAAATACTTAAGCTTTAAAACTTAAGCCGCACATTTAAGACATAAGCTGTTAAGTTGTAGTGTCTACAATAGACTTCGCAAGCCCACAGCTTTAAGCTTTAACGACTACAAAGAACCAATCAGAAAGCAGATTGTTTCGCAGACGCATGGGGCAGTGTAAAGCGCACGTTTATAAACGCTATGATTTTATAATGGAAGAAGACGATGATTTTATGTTCTTTTTTGTGGCAATTGCATGGGTGCAAAGGATAACATGTTATTTGTTGTTAAAAAGATGCAACATTAGAAATCGGAGATGGTGGATGATGCCTGATAAGCGAGAGAGATCTCATCTGGGAGTATACACTACTTTGTTTTTGAGGTATAAACACACGAATCATGAAGAATTCTTCAAAATGACAAGACTTACAGTTGAACAATTTGAAGAACTGCTCAATTTGATTAGCCCTGCCTTGATAAAGAACAGCATACGAGAATATTTGGATCCTGCATTTCGTCTAGCATTTACAGTGTGGTAAGTTATATTGAGCAATGAAATATTCACATACATTCTCTTCATCTTCTATTAAACTGCATGTTTGCACTTTTTCATAGCTTTCTAGCATCAGGAGACAGTTTGGTTTCAATGGCCAGATGTTGGCGTATAGGCAGGTCAACATCTTATAATGTTGTTATTGAAACGTGCAATGCTATTTGGCAATGTCTTCGAAGGATATATTTGAAGAATCCTTCTCAAGAAGAGTGGAAAAATATTGAGAAAGACTTTTATAATAGATGGAATTTCCCCAACTGTGTCGGGGCTTTGGATGGAAAGCACATTCGTGTGCAATGTCCACCCAACTCTGGTTCAGCGTATTATAATTACAAAGGATATTACAGTATGGTATTGCTAGCTACATGTGATGCAAATTATGCTTTCACTTCTGTAGATATTGGAGATTATGGTGAGAATATGCATCATATATATTTAATATTAGTCTACAAATAGAGAAATAACAAATTTTTAAATGTACATATCCAATTAATGATATATGTTTGCTTCAGGATCATTGTCAGACACAAGTATTCTCAGTGCATCGGCATTTGGACAAGCTCTGGAACGTGATGAATTAAATCTGCCACCCCCAAAAGTATTGCCAAATTCAACATTACTAGCTCATTACTATTTCGTGGGTGATGAAATTTTTCCGTTACGATTAAATTTACTTCGACCATATGCAAGGAAAAACTTATTAGGGGTCGCCGAAAAAGTTTTCAATTATAGACTCTCCAGAGCGCGACGTGTTATTGAGAACGCTTTTGGAATTCTCGTAACCAGGTGACATTATCGCTTTATTTTAATAATTTGACTTAGACTTTTATTTCTTATCATTAAATTATACACAGAAATCAATGTATACAGCTATATATATGCTTGTTAGGTGGAGAGTGCTAAGAACTACATTAGCCCTAAATCCGGATAATGTGGAGGCTATAATTTCTGCTACAATTTGTTTACACAACTTTATAATGAAAAATGAAGAACACATTGTTGGATTCCAATCATACTGTCCATCTGGTTATGTTGACTATTTTGATGACAATGGCAATGTCATTCCTGGCTCTTGGCGAGAAGAAAACACTCCTGCGTGTGTAACACGACTCAATCGAGTAGGATCTAACCGTGCTGCCACAATTGCAATGAAGCAACAAGACGCAATAGCTGCATATCTCATCTCAAATCAAGGACAAATTCCTTG
>NW_022639670.1:300937-302927 GCF_010583005.1 Odontomachus brunneus | reverse complement strand
TGTTGCTGAGCAGCAGCAGCACGATGCATGTATGCCGTTGCAACAACATTTAAGGCATGAGAAGACTGGGATAGTACATTTTCCATTGTTTCCATTCCTTTTTGTCTTTTCGCTGCAAATCGATCTGGAGCTGGTACCACTTTCTTCTTCCGGATTGAGTTGTTCACAGCCTCGGTAACAATGTCTGCAGCTTTATTCTGTTGCATTCTATTATTTACACACTCTAATACATTGCCCTCACAATCTTGTACGGTAACAGGAGATTGCTGATCTGAGGTACTAACTGATGTGTTATCAGATAAAATATTGTTAATGTTATCGTCAGAGCATGTCAGCATATTTTCGGAATTCAATATATTATTTGATGGTAATGGACTCGACATTGTCTTCACTGTAGATTCTTCAGTGAATAGAGAGGACTTCAGAATACTTTGCGATGTCATAGTTTTTTCTTGCTGAGAATCTGCCACAGAGCTGCGTGACCTACAAAAATAAAAATATTGATATTTATGAAAGCGACAAAAATATTCTCTAAAAATAATTATATACTTGCATTCTATGTGCAATGTGCGGTGCCAAGAAAGACATTTGTTTGAAGTAGACCCACATTTTCATCTTTTTATACCCAGAACCACTAGGTTGACCTATCTTCATTTCTCGTAACTTCTTCGTGAATATATTGCGAAGAGTATTCCAACGTCCCTCTGCTTGGTCACCTAATGTCACCGAAATTAAAATATTTGCTTTTTACTTCTATTTTGCCAAATTCAAAGCAATACTTAACCTGTACAGTCAAGCGTTTTCCCAATACTTTTCCATATATCACGTTTTAGGTCCTTATTTTTGTAATCTTTTAATGTTTTTACATATAGCACTGGATTCTCTTTCACAATACAAATTAGAATCTCATCATCGATATTTTCCTGTGGTACTTCACTGAAATCAATATCTACGTTCGGATCCATTGTGCAAACCCGTCAATAAAGCACCATATTTTTACATGTGCGTACTTGTTCGTCTCACTTCTGATTGATTATCACATTGCGTTCGACTTAATCCATAAATTTTTAGTCGTAAGAAATGAAATTTCGCCAAATCGCTTGAGGATTAAGGTTACAGCTAAAGTAAGGGCGGGGCAGTCTTACGAACGGAAATGATGTCATAAATTACGGCTTAAAGCTCAAGTTTTATGGCTTAAGTTCTCATTGTAGACCACGCTTAAGACTATCCCGCACGTAACGCAAGGCCGTTACAAATTAGTTATTAACAACGTTGCCTACTGAGAAGTGTGAAAGTAGGGAAAATAATTTATTACTTTTGTTATATACTTAGTCCCTTTACTCTAAGAAAAACTGAATTTTTTATTTTTTTAACTCTTTATTGGATTGTGTAAAGTATATGTGATTTTCCTATAGTTTTTTCGTAAAGGAGTGACATGTAGATTGATACACAAATGATTGGAAAATGTAATATATTTATGTTTCTGCGTTTTTAAAAAGGCGATACCCAAAATAAAAACAATTTATAGAACATTAATAAAACTTAAATTGAAAAAACTCGAAAGTAAAATAAAAATATTACATATCCCTTATAGAAATATCATACTAAGAATCATTGATTAATTACTTATTTTCAGTATTAAAAGTACAGTATTTAGTAATATTCTGTGATTCAAATACAGCTTTTAGTACTCAAGTATTTCAATATTTAATGTTACAAATCCTACCTTATGATTGATTTCAATACTTAAATATTGATATGTAATACTTCGTCCAGTGATAAAATACTTACGCAGAACATTGTCAATATTTAAATACTAATATATAATACTATGCTAAGTGATGAAATACTTATGCAAAGTACTGTTAAGATTTAAAGTACTAACCCAGACAGCATACAGCATACAATATTAGTAAGTTATTATATAAATATTTAAAAATATTTATTTTTAATTACTTTTTTAAAATATTATATAAATATTATATATATA
>NW_022639670.1:300039-300448 GCF_010583005.1 Odontomachus brunneus | reverse complement strand
ATCCAACCAGTGAAGGCAAAATCTGGACATGATCCAACCAGTGAAGGTAAGATCTGGTCGATATTTTCTTTGGAAACAATAGAGAGTATATTATTTTTAAAATAGACTATTTGAGATGAGTAGAACATCAAGAACAATCAAGGAATCAATCAGGTTTGTACTTCTGCGAACAGGATTTATAGCAATCGTCTATATGGACCGATTATGTCCAGATCTTGCCTTCACTGGTTGGATCATGTCCAGATCTTGCCTTGACCGGTTGGATCATGTCCAATTCTTGCCTTGACTAGTTGAATCGTGTGATACTAGGTGAATCGTGAAGATAAGACGGAAAGTGAATACTTTACGAGATATTTTGAATTTTTTCATATTGCAACTTTGGAGCTTTATAACTCGAAAAGTACTCAAT
>NW_022639670.1:298310-298611 GCF_010583005.1 Odontomachus brunneus | reverse complement strand
TCGACTCTACTCCGCTCCTGGCAGATTATTGTTCGTCGATTGGCGACTGTAGTCATTCCGCCGTCGTTGCACGGATACGTGGCATCGACACTCGACTCTACTCCGCTCCTGGCAGATTATTGTTCGTCGATTGGCGACTGTAGTCACTCCGCCGTCGTTGCACGGATACGTGCAATCGACATTCGAATCTACTCCGCTCCGGGCAGATAACTGTTCGTCGATTGGCGACTGTAGTCACTCCGCCGTCGTTGCACGGATACGTGACATCGACATTCGACTCTACTCCGCTCCGGGCAGATTA
>NW_022639670.1:298026-298116 GCF_010583005.1 Odontomachus brunneus | reverse complement strand
GAATCATAGAGGAAACTCCGAAAGCTAAGGTCCCGTGTACGAGGACCGACGGCCACATCGCATACACCGAACCGATTCAAATCTCCGCGA
>NW_022639670.1:294890-297237 GCF_010583005.1 Odontomachus brunneus | reverse complement strand
GAACTTCTGCTACACTTTTTTTCAAATCAAAATAGTGCAAAAGCACATGTCGAAAAAACACTTTATCGCGTTCCATTTTTCACAAAGCAAAAGAAATTGTTGTTTAGGAAAATAATTGTGTATGCTGACTGAATGTTATCGAGAAATGTCGAAATTAATCACAAACTACCTGTTTCGTTAGTAATGACTACTAGAACTGTTTGCATTGCCATCTAACATTTGCGGGCGGAAACTAAGTTAAGGTCCTAATATTTTAAATATATTCTTCATTATTATTTTCTTAAAACACTGTCTTTCAATTATTCCGCCTATCACGAACCCGATCCGACAAGCGATTCAAAACCGCAACGAATCGCGGTTACATATATTGCGACGCTACTCGCGAAGATAACTTCACGAGCGACGGCCGACCGTCGCCTGTCCACCGCGTCAGCAAACTACCGTCGGCTCCGGTTCACGCTACCAAGTCGAAAAAGATTCGTTGGGCGCCAGGTGGAAAGGCCGCACCACCTCGCGATAACCGTGATAGGAAATTACACGCCATTCGCGTGTCCCGGAACCGTCGGGACCGGCAGCTCCAAGAGTTTTTAAGTCGGAGACGAGATGGGTTAGGAGAAGGCGAAATCAACTCGACTTGATATCGATAATGAAAAGTACATTTATTGGGGGACTCTTGCACGTCCCGATATTCAATACGCGATATAATGTGGTAACGGCGACGCTCCTCGGGAGACGGTACTGTTCGCGAGAATGCCACGCGAAGCCCGAGGACGATTTCCTCGGGCGAGCCTTTTATTAACCGCGCGACCACTCCGCGGACGAGACACGATAATGCACGAGCCGATACGCGGCAAAATTAGATTTTTGAGCAGATGGTCGATCTTACAGGGTGTATATCAGTTGGACACGGGGCAATTGAACACAGTCCAATCACAAGTCGCTGTTCCAAGGGACCCTACAAATGTCTCTAATCACACGGTGCTGTGATTGGCTGTGTCCAAATGCACCTTGTCCAAGTGCACCGCTCCCGATCTTACATTGCTCGGCGGCGGCCCTTGAGTCGGCGGCGATGTCGATGCCGACGACGGCGGTGACGGCAGCGGCGGCGATCCTCTCTCTCTCTCTCCGCTCTCCCTCTGTCTTCTCGCTCCTCTCTCTCTTTCTCTCGCCCCGCTCTCTCTCTCTCTGCCACTGCGCTCTCCCTTGCCTCGCTCTCGCGCTCTCTCCCACTCCCTCTCTCTCTCTCCGCTCTCGTTCTCTGTCACTCTCGCTCGGCGATCGGTACAGGACGTTCTGCGGAAATATGCTCCGTTTGCGGCGGTAGTCGCGGTAAGGCTACCAGCTGTTTCTCTCTTGGAGGATTACGTATCGCGGATCCTCCTTCGTCGCTTCACCCCTCGTCCTGTGGTGGTCGGTAGTCAGGAATCGGCAGATTTCGGTATTCTTGTCTCGAGGCACTTTTCGTCTCGAGACACTGTTGCCCTCGTGAATCCACCTGTTGCCTCTCTCGGCTCTCCCGTTTTTTTTCTTGCTGGGCTCTCGCGACGGCTGCTTGCTAGAAGTAAACACAGCTGATCGGTCTAAGCGCGATATTGTGTTCGAGCCACGGTAATTTCTCAGCGATAGAATATTCGCTATTGCTGAGCGCGCGATAATTCGCGATAAAAGATTTTAGTCACAAAAGTACGAGAGTGCAATTCACCTGATTAAGGGCTTCGCTAGTGGTCGGCCGCTGCTTCCTCGCCCCTCGATGTCCTCCGCTCCTCGTCCTGGTGGCCGACAAGGGACGCCGAGGGGCACAAAATTCGGGACGCGCTTACCTTCGCATCTGCTCCGCTCGCAAAAATCGCTTCTTCGCTTTGTTCTAAGACTTTCACAAACAAACATTCGACGGACCGCGATATTCGGAAAGGTCTCGAAAACCGTTAGCGACGCGACACGCGAAAAACATTCTCACTAATTCGGTACGGGATTCTTGAGACGGACGCCTCCACGGCTGCCACATCACAACATATACAGGGTGTCCCGAAGTCCCATGATGACCCTTGGTGAGAACGTAGAACGGACTGAGGTGAGCAAGAAAGTCCTGTGCCGTTTTGCGATATTCGCAATAGTTTTTGAGAAATTAATTATTTTGTCTCAACAAATCAGCGTACAGAAAGCGGCAGCGGAAAGAAAGATGACTTCGGCCGACGTGCGACCGTGACACTCGCGAATCGTATCTCGCCGCATCCCTCCGCCCATAGCTACGAGACATAGACTCGCTATGTCTCGTAGCTATGGGCGGAGGGATGCGGCGAGATACGATTCGCGAGTGTCACGGTCGCACGTCGGCCGAAGGCATCTT
>NW_022639670.1:293913-294880 GCF_010583005.1 Odontomachus brunneus | reverse complement strand
TTGAGCATATCAGAGCGCGGCGACACGGCAGGCGGGACATACGGCTCGCCGCGGCCGACGAAGAAAATGGATGATTGCTCGCGGGCCTATCTCATAGGCCAGAGAGGTGGGCCATTTGGCATACTGAAATGAGTAGCTCAGTGTGTGCGTCTATGTACGTGTGCGTTCTTCCATTTTCTTCGCCGACCGCTGCGAGCCGTATATCTCGCCTGTCGCATTGCGCGTTCTAATTTGTCCAACTATTTTAACTAATATCTCGAAATTTTACGTGGTTGTTTGAAAAATGACCTATACAATTTTTGTTCACTTTTATGTGTTCTACTTATATTTTTCTTTTGGTCCATCTTACGCGGGACACTCTGTATATATACACACACATAAAGAGAGAGAAAAAATTATGAAAATCTATATTCAAAATATTATTAAAATATAAAAATATCTAAATATCTAAATATTTTACATAACATTTATTGTAAACGAAAAATTAATATTTTGCAAATATTTCTATAAATACTGCACATAAAAAAAATAAATATAATTATTTATAATTATTAAATTAATAAAGAAATAAGAAAATCGAAATTTAAATTGGTAATGTACAGAAAAAATAATGTATTGGAAAAAATAAATGTATTAGAAAAAAATTCTTTAAATGAAAGAAATATATTTTGTTATATATAATTTCTTAACTTAAAAAATTATTTGTTAAATTTTAGAAAATATATAATAAATATAAAGAAATATTTTTTTAAATTTGTAAAATAAACTGTAAAATTATGAATTTATAAATAAAAAAGTGATTTCTTTGATTTAAAATATCTATATATATATAAGACTAAACAAATTATTTCTTTACAAGGAGAAAATTAGTGTTTTTAAATGTAAAAACTGTTTAAATAAATATTTGCTTGTTTTAAAATAAATAAAATACAAGTAAATCATTTTATAAATCTGAATGAATTATTTT
>NW_022639670.1:293007-293903 GCF_010583005.1 Odontomachus brunneus | reverse complement strand
TTAATTAAAATAGTTGAGCATATCAGAGCGCGGCGACACGGCAGGCGGGACATACGGCTCGCCGCGGCCGACGAAGAAAATGGATGATTGCTCGCGGGCCTATCTCATAGGCCAGAGAGGTGGGCCATTTGGCATACTGAAATGAGTAGCTCAGTGTGTGCGTCTATGTACGTGTGCGTTCTTCCATTTTCTTCGCCGACCGCTGCGAGCCGTATATCTCGCCTGTCGCATTGCGCGTTCTAATTTGTCCAACTATTTTAACTAATATCTCGAAATTTTACGTGGTTGTTTGAAAAATGACCTATACAATTTTTGTTCACTTTTATGTGTTCTACTTATATTTTTCTTTTGGTCCATCTTACGCGGGACACTCTGTATATATACACACACATAAAGAGAGAGAAAAAATTATGAAAATCTATATTCAAAATATTATTAAAATATAAAAATATCTAAATATCTAAATATTTTACATAACATTTATTGTAAACGAAAAATTAATATTTTGCAAATATTTCTATAAATACTGCACATAAAAAAAATAAATATAATTATTTATAATTATTAAATTAATAAAGAAATAAGAAAATCGAAATTTAAATTGGTAATGTACAGAAAAAATAATGTATTGGAAAAAATAAATGTATTAGAAAAAAATTCTTTAAATGAAAGAAATATATTTTGTTATATATAATTTCTTAACTTAAAAAATTATTTGTTAAATTTTAGAAAATATATAATAAATATAAAGAAATATTTTTTTAAATTTGTAAAATAAACTGTAAAATTATGAATTTATAAATAAAAAAGTGATTTCTTTGATTTAAAATATCTATATATATATAAGACTAAACAAATTATTTCTTTACAAGGAGAAAATTAGTGTTTTTAAATGT